>NC_056745.1:957426642-957434142 GCF_019279795.1 Protopterus annectens
TGTATAATTATGCCAATTCTAGTCTAAAGAATATTTGTCTTCTGAATGTGTATTATGTGATACTGTATGTTTTTATTTCTAATTATGCCCAAGTCCTCTGTTTCAGTTAAGATTCACTGATACAGGTGATATGTAGGAAATGTCTTTATATTATTGCATGCATTTCAGTACATTTGTGTTTCTTGATGGTCATTTATTTAAATTATAGAATGTAATTTTGCTTTGCTCATTGATACATGGCTGTGGCTAAAAAAAGAGTCATTTGATCAGCTCACATACCCAGTTATCAAATAATAATAAATAAAAGTTGCTTTTCCCCACTGCTGTGCAGTCCCAATTAGGTATATATTAAGAAACAGAGATGTGGGTGGCCTAGCCCTCCACATGGGGTGGCACCAGATGGTTTGCACTTGAGCTGTATGCTATCTTAATGAATCCTGACTTTTATGCAATTTTTTGGAAAATATGTTTCAATATATTGTCATTTTGTTGAATGTTATTATATTTATCATTGGACCATGGATTGATAATAAGCAGCTGATCAATTTCCAATCCCACAAAACTCAGAAACAACTTTTAAAATGGGTCCTCCTGAAGGGTGTTAAGCATACCTCTCAACTGTACAGATTTTTGCCTCATATTTTTGGTGTGTTTCTTATAGAATTATGGAAAATCGTTGGCAAGTTATTGAGGGTTGAAGTCAGAAAATAATAGACATTTGAGTTTCAGGCTTCATACCCTTCAGAAAATTCACACTAATGCTAAACATGTTATCCTATCAACTTTCTAAGTCTGTAAGAGCAATATTTAAAAAGTACCCCTATTTTTGGGCCATTGTCCCGCCATTATTTATGGCTTTGTCCAGATTTCTTGCTCTAAGAGGTTGAGAGGTATGGTGGTAAGGTCAGCATTCTTCTGTTCCCATATACTGCAGTGGGTTTTGCCAAATTACGATTCAGTCATTGTGTGTGTGTGTGTGTGTGTATATGTATTTATATCTAGCTACATATCTATCTATATATATATATATATATATATATATATATATATATATATATATATATATATATATATATATATACATATTTATATTTATGGGTCTACTTCACTTTGCCGAAAACTCATTTGTCAGAATTTCATTTGACTGAGACTAAATCACCTAATTTTCAAATTACCGGAAACCCATTTGATCAAATCTCATTTCACTAAAAGCTTAAAATGCTGAATTTCATAATACTAGATTTTACAGCATTAACATGCACACTTACAACACCAATGACTAACTCTTCCCAGAACTTAAAAACTACTTACTCACCCTCTTAATAGAAACGGGACAATATAAAACAAAACTAGGTGGGGGGCTGTGACCCCAATACCCCCCCCAACTATATATACTAATTTCAGGATCGCACTACAGTGGGGAAAAGGGCATATACCTTTTACATGCCGCACCCTACTCTACACAAATAAAATGTAGCATTTTGAATAAGTAAGTGAAGTAGATATATATATATATATATATATATATATATATATATATATATATATATATGGGTCTACTGTATATATTCGAAAACTCACTTCTTCAAATATAAACAGCAGACCCGTGGTTACGCGAAAGTGCACTTCAGCGAAATTACACTTCCACAAACATCGGTTCAATGAACCGATAAAGAACACAGTAACATTGTTTTTGCAGGGGTGGGCAAGCCCCCTGCAGCCCCCATGTTGGGGCTGTGCCCCCCACACCCCCTACTTAAATATATCAACTCTGAGATCGCACTACATTGGGGAAACACATAAATTCCCTTTCACCACTGTAGTGTGCTTCAGCATCTGTGTTCCTTAACGGTTCATTGAACCGTTCTTCGCGGAAGTGCACTTTCGCTTAAGTGCACTTTCGCGTAACCGAGAATCCACTGTTCATTTTCGAACAAGTGGATTTTCGGTCTTTTTCAGTAGACCCATATATATCTATATATGCATGTATGTATATACATACACACATACCCACAAGGAGAAAAAGACGCGGTTTGGCATTCTAAGTTTCGTTATTTTCATCTTGGCTATTTCGTCTTTGGTGTTATGAAAAGTGGATCTATATACATTTATTTATTTTTTTCACATTTGTTAACTGGGTTAGTCCAACTGAGTTTGCAAACAAACCCATTTTCAGTGGAGACCCGAGGGGAGAAGCCCCAGAAAACATAAGTAAAGGTAAAGTGACAATATACAAGTATTAAATAACAATCACAATGCAAAATAATTGTAAAAAGGAAAAGGTTATTAGCTATTTGCATTGCATTGATAGTAAGCAATCCATTTTCAGTGGAGACCCAAGGGGAAAGAGCCCCAGCAAACATAAGCAAAGATAAACATACAGGGCAAAAACTATTAAAAATAACAATGCAAATACAAAATTAATTATAAAGAGAAAAACAAAAGAAAAAATTATGAACATTAAGGGTTGCACTGATAGCAGTGGTCTAAATTTGCTACATATAAAAGTAAAAACAAAAAGATAAGCGTTGTTCAAAAGAAGGAAAATGTACAGACATTGATAGGAAATGGGGAGACAAAACATAGTGTGGAGAATGGAAGGGGAGAGAAAAGAGGGGGCTGTAGTAGGGCTATAGGAGTAGAGATGAGGGTTTAGGAGGTTAGTTTAAGCAGAAGTTACTAACAGGGAAAGAAAGTTAGGAGATGCAACAGGTTATACAGTAGGGCAGTCTAAGACTATGTATGGTCAAGGCAATGGCATAATTTCAAGTTTAGTAGGTGGGATTTAAGCTCCTTTTTAAAACAGGGAAAGGAAAGGTTGCATCTAATATGGAGAGAGAGAGTTTGTTCCAATTTAGTGAGACAGAGTGTTTGGAAAGTAGATTGCCAATATTCCTTTTGGGTTTATAAACTAAGAGAAGATGCTGATCAGCACTCTGGCGAGGCTGGGGGGAGAGTAGAGAGTAACATGGGAGGTGAGAACAGGATAGGCAGAGGGGTTGTTGAGCATGGAAAAGGTAGTGTGGAGGTGTGATTGTAGAAGGTGAAAAAAATCCAGCCACTGAAGTTTGTTTAGTGAGAGGCAGTGATGTGACGAGGGTGGTTGGTTTAGAATAAATCTAGCAATTTTGTTGTATGTTTGCTCCAGTTTCTGCATTGAGGTAGTATGGATATTGGTAAGGATGGGGGAAGCATATAGAAGACTAGGTAAGAGAAATACCTGCACAAGAATGCATTTAATGGCAGTAGTGAGGAATGTTGTGTTCCTATAAAGTAGTCCAGGTTTTTGGTGGGTTTTTTGATGGTCTGTTGTATGTGCAAGTCAAATTTTAGTCGGTCATCAATTATTACCCCAAGTAGTTTGGTGCATGAGGCAGGGGAGATAATGGTGCCATCTAGGGAAGAAAGAGAAAAGTTGGATTTAAGGTGGGAGAGTGTGAGGTAGGAAGAGAAGGAGTGGAGTTTTCTTCGGGTTAAGGATTAGTTGTTTATTTCTGAGCCATTTTTCAACAGAGATAAAGGAATTCTGTGATAGTGTGTGTAGTTCAGAGATACTACTGGAGATAGATAAGAGAGTAGAGTCATCTGTGTATTGTATTACAGATGGCAGACTGCAGGATGAATGTAGGTTGTTGGTAAAAATGCTGAAAAGGAGCGGTCCGAGAATGGGGCCTTCGGGTACTCCTGTATGAACAGCAAGGAAGGGTGAGAAAGCCTGCTGCCATCTAACAGCTTGTTTTCTGCCAGTAAGGTAGGATTGGAATGAGCCAAGAGTAGAAGGAGAGTGGTTTAGGTCTGAGAGTTTAAGAAGTATGGGATGAGACAAAGTGTCAAAGACTTCAGAGAGATCAAGGACTAGACAAGAGATGATGAGGTTGTTGTCTCTACCTTCTGCAACCTTTTGAGTAAAGGATAGTAAGGCAGTCGAGGTACTGTGTATAGGGTGGAAACCGTGTTGTGAGGGGGTGAGGAGATTTTTGTGAATGAGATAGGACAGTAGTTGAGTATGTATGCATTTTTCAAGGATCTTAGAGAGCGGTGAGAGAATAGCAATTGGTCTATAGTTAGAGGGCTCAAAAGAGTTGCCACCTTTGTGCAGAAGAGTGGTATAGAAGGATTTCCATATTTCTGGTATGGTAGATTCCTGAATGGAGCAGTTGATTAAGATAGATACAGGATATGCAATAGAGCCAGCAGCAATTTTCAGAAATTGAGGGGGGAGTTTATCAGTGGACGGAGAGCATGATTTTATTTTAAGAAGCAGGGATTTGATATATTTACTAGAAACAGGTCACAAGGTAAAAGGCTGAGAGACAAAGGAGCACAGAGGTTTAGGGGGATGTGAGGATGACACAGAACAGTTGGGATGAGCAAAGTTACCAGAGGGTAGGAGTTTAGAGATGCTGTCTATGAAGTGTTTGTTGAGTAAGTCTGCATTTTCAGATGGAGAGTGATAGGGGAAAGGGTTAGGGATGGTAGGAGAACCAGTGTGGAGCAGGGAGTTGATAGTACTCCGGAATTTTTGGGGGTCATTTGGGAGAAAGTTTTGAAATTTAGTGAAATATTGGCATTTATCCAAAATAATAAGTATTTTTACACAATTTCTGAGTTGCTTATAACCTTGGAGAAAGGTGGGAGTTTTAGTGGTTTGCCATTTTTTCCATAGAGCATCTCTTTGATGTATCAAATCATGAATAGCTTTGGAGAGCCAGGGTGCAAAATTAGATTTGGTTCTGATTTTGTGAGTTGGGGCAAGGGAGGTTAGGACATTAAGGAAAATGTGGTTGAATTTAGTAACAGTATCACTGAGCGGGAGAGTTTTTGGGAAAGACCAGTTGATGGCAGGGAGTCTATAGTTAAAGGTTTCAGGGGATAGGTTAGTCAGTTTCCTACAATCTCTGTATTAGAGAGATGAGGAGAGTGCCTTAAGACAGAGATGGGAGAATGGTCACTAATAGAGTCAGGGAAGGTAGAAGAGTTGTGATAGTTGTTTGGAGAGTTGGTCAAGATCCAGTCAATTGTGGAACCAGTAGCGTTTTTAATGTAGTGGGTAGGGGTAGTGATCAGTTGTGAGAATCCATGTTGTAGGTTTATGAAATTTTGGGGTGAGTCACCAATAAGGGAGTTCCAATAATATATATATATATATATATATATATATATATATATATATATATCTATATGTGTGTGTGTATATATATATATATATATATATATATATATATATATATATATATATATGGGTCTATAATAGGAGAACGAAAACCCAAATGAGCGAATTCCAGTTGAGCGACACAGAAAGAGCGAAAACTGGTAATATCGCAAGAATGAACAGAGATAGCCATAGGGAACTCATCCCTTTACTTCAACGTAGTGTGATCTCGGAGTTGGTATATTTAAGTAGGGGGGATGTGGGGGGTGCAGGGGGGCTTGCCCCCCTGCATAAAACAGTGAGAGTTTACGTGTTTTACCTGTTTAGTTTCTCTGGTTTGATATTAGCAGTTTTCGCTCTTTCTGTGTTGCTCAACTCTCCTTCGCTCAGTCGTTTTTTGTTCTCCTAATATAGACCCATAAATAAATAAATATATATATATATATATATATATATATATATATATATATATATATATATATATTCATAACACTCAGTTTAATACTCAAGACTCCTCAAAACACAAATAATCAAAAACAAAGCAAACCAAAACATGGAAAACACATTTTTTGCAGGGGCTTAAGTCAGCTTTTACCCCCCCTGCTAATTATGTATACCAACTCCAACATTATGCTTGAGTGGGAAAAGGGCAAATTCCTCATTCCCCACTGTTTCATGACTTTATAAAAGGAAGAAGCTGTAATATAAGATTTTTAATTAGCTGTACTCTATTTCTTTTTCCGTATGATTAATGTATATCTTGAACACCTAAATGACATTTGTTTTGGGTTTAATTGTTTATCTCCACTGTGTTTCTAGACTATAGTCAAACAGTCCACTTTTGCTGTGCTGACGAGGTCATAAGAATGCCGAAACGTGCAGGTCCACAGCTAGTGGGGTTTGTTTTTATTGCTGTGAGTCTGTCAATAAAACACTTAAGAAGGAAAGTCATGGACATTCAGAAGCCATACAGCTGAAACATTTGATGTCTCTATGCGGTCATTTGCATATAACCCATGGGCCTGTATTACAGGAGGTTTAAGGTACCACACAGTCAAAACTCTAGCTTGGCTAGGTTTTTCTTATAGTTTTTACTAAGTAGTTTGGTGTTTTTACATATCTATATATATATATATATATATATATATATATATATATATATATATATATATATATAGGTGTACTTTCCTACAACAGAAATTCACTTTTTCAAAATCCCCACTTAAGCGAAAGTGCACTTTAACGAAAGTGCAGATTTGCTTAAGCTCACTAGACTGAACCTATCGCACCACAATGGAGAACATTGAAAAATGGGCTATGTCCTACATTGTGGTGTGATAGTCACGGACCTTAGGGTTAGGGCGCGGGTCAAGGTAAGGGGATAGCCCTACTAACTATCCCCTTACCCTAACCCTAAGGTCCGTGACTATCGCACCACAGTGTAGGACATAGCCCGATTTGGAATGTCTTCCACTGTGGTGCTATAGTCACAGACCTTAGGGTTAGGGCACGGGTCAAGGTAAGGGGATAGCCCTACTAACTATCCTCTTACCCTAAAAATAAACATGAACCCAAAAGGGTAAAACACTTGTAAAAAAATAATTAAATAATAATAAAAAAAACAATATGGACTGTACCAAGTGCTGTTTATTGCAAAGCTTACACCAAGCTCCAGAATACTAAGCACTTTCACAATGCAAAACAATGGCTTCTTCAGAGTAAAACGGAGCATCACCCATGCCCTAACCCTAAGGTCCATGACTGCTAGCCTGTTCAGTCTAGTGGGTTCACAAGAGTGCACTTTTGTGAAAGTGCACTTTCGCATTAGTGTGGGTGTACTTTTGAAGTTCGAAGTAGTGAACTTTCGTTCTTCAAAAGTACACCCATATATATATCTATCTATCTATCTATATATATATATATATATATATATATATATATAGGTTCATAGTGTGTACTAAGCTAATGGGCCTGGAGCCTTTACAAGCCTAGCCCATATGATTATCCTGGCATCGTGCCACCCGACCTTAGTTCCCAGTGCCTCTGTCGAGCAGAGCCACTGGATTGATCCCAGGGATGAATTTTCTATTTTCCATCAACTTATCAAGATTTCTCTTGAAGGGGCCAGTGAGGTGCTCTGCTTGACATTCATGGGAAGTCTATTCCATAGCATGGGCAATCTCTGTGTTATGAACCTGTCCCTCCAGCATGTAATGTTGAGTGTGGTAATGAGGTTGATGTCTCTGGAACATGCGGTGCGGAGGGATTGGGATTTTTTAGATGTAGCATTTCTAACAGTGCTGGGTCAGACATGGCTTTGTAAGTCAAGCAGAGATCGCCTCTAAGTA
>NC_056745.1:957439142-957451642 GCF_019279795.1 Protopterus annectens
TAGTGACATAGGGGTTTATATTTAAGCTGGTGAGCTTATCTATAATGCCCAAGTGGGGTATTGTATCGAAGGCTTTTACGAGGTCCAGGTAGGCTGTGTGGACCACCTTCCCCTTGTCAATGGCCTTGGTGACTGTTTCAAAGAAATCGACCAGGTTTAAGAGGCAGGATCTGCCCTTAACAAAGCCAAACTGGGTAGGATCCAGTGTCTGTAGGTCCCCAATATCTTTATTTATAAGGTCCGTGATGATCCTTTCCATAGCTTTGCAGACCAAGCTAGTGAGACTTATGGGGCGATAGTTTCCAGGATCCGTTGAGGTACCACCTTTGTGGAGAGGGACCACTGTTGCTGTATGCCACTCTTTGGGTACATTTCCTGTAGTAAGGCTGAGATTGAACAGTAGTTTTAGGTTTGGGTTTAGCTCTTCTTGGAGTTCATGTAGGATGCAGCCCGGGACACCGTCTGGTCCCATTGATGCTGTGTTTCTTGCTTTGGAGAGGGCAGCTCTTACCTGAGCATCTGAGATGTCAGGGGGGCAGCACTCTGCTGGGATAGATATTAGCCCTTTTGGTGGGGAGGGGGGGGGAGTTTGCGCTGAACCTGTCAGCTAGGATGGTTGCAATGTCTGTGGGTTTGGTGTATTTTTTGTCATTTTGGACTAATTCTGAGCATATCTGGGAATTCCCACCCAGGTTCCTAACATAACTAAAGAAAGTTTTGTGATTATCCTTAGTGTCCTGTGCAATTTTTCTCTCGAAACTGGCCTTAGACGATTTTATGAGTGCCCGTAGTTTTTTGCTAATACTGATCAGAGATGCCTTCTTAACTTGTGGAGCTTTTCTCCTTGGGCCTCTGCTGAAAAAGGGCTATCAGCTCAGATGGACAAAACCGGTCAACAAATGGAAAATGAAAATAATAAATAAATAAATACATCAATAAATAAATAAATAAATGAATAAAATAAATATATGATCTACAATCATCCTCCAAACAAGCTACACTTATCCAATATGCAGATGACTCTACTGTCATTTGCTCATCTAATAACCTTTCCCAGTTACAGTCTATCACTCAGCAGGTTTTTAACTCTATTGAAAAACGACTTAGTGACAATCAGCTTTTCCTAAATCCAAATTAAACAAAACTGCTCTTATTTCTCTCCAAATCTCAAACACACATAAAAGACACCTTCAAAATATCCTCTCTCAATAATACTGAAATTGAAGTTATACCTCACACAAAGCTACTTGGTGTAATAAGAAATGATCAACTGAAATTTGATCTTCATATTCAAAAATGTATAAAAAACAACACACAAAAATTGGGCATGCTCCATAGATTAAACAGATTCCTTCCCAACTCCTCAAGGGTTACCCTAGCTAATACATATCACCTTCCTTCACTACTAAATGCCTCACCCATTTTCACCAACATTCATATCTCCTTAAGATCAAAACTTGAGATTTGCTATAACAAAGCAGCTAGATTTGCCACCAGTCTTTCATACAACTTCCACCATTGCTCCGCCCTCAGATATTTAAACTGGCTTGAGTTACCTAACTACCTCAAGTTCACCCAACTCCTCCTTGCTCATAAAATGGCATACAAATCCTCATCCTGCCCAGCAACCATCACCATTCTTATCCACTACCTCCCTAATATCTCTCTTTCCCTCATCTGGAAAACACCTCCTTGAAATCCATAAACTGAAAAAATCTACAGTCACTGCCTATATTCCTACTCAGTAGCCAAGCTTTGGAACAGTATTCCTACAGATATTAGAACAATGCTATGTAGTCACATATTCAGTCTCTAAAGAGATTTCTCCTTAACTCCTGGCTCTGTACATGCCTTAACACCAGGCTGTCAATACCTGTTACTCCTTCCTTATATTTCTTTCTCCTCCCGCTCTTCCTTCTCCCTTCTCTTTCCCTTGATCTTTTTTCCTCTTTCCTTTCCTCCCTTCTCTTATTAGCCAAAGCACCAGTTACTTCTCCGATATCTCCCTACTTTAATTCTATTTCATAATCTACCCCCAACATGCAAAATCTCTCCTTTCTCTTAGTCTTTTGTCCTTATTTAAAATGCTTAACATCTTTACCATTGGTTATCACTATTGACTGTACTTTACTTGGTGTTCAATATCCTATGATTGTTGTTCAATATTCACTGTATGATTTTCTGACCTGACTTTATGTATTCCGTATGTTGTCTACTATTTGTTACTGCACATTCTGCCTAACATTTACACTAACTCTCTTCCTCTTTCATAGCATTAGAGAAATCTTCCTTTCTTGTACATTTTTCTTCCTTAACACCCACCTACAGCTTAGAATTCTCTATTTCTGTGGTTTCCTGTTTTAGCTTGACAGAACATTTAGAATTCTTCTCAAGTTGTGCACTTTTCATACCTCCTAACATCATTCTCTCAGAATACACTATTCCAGTGGATGATTCTTTCTTTTCAGTTCTGCTAGTATTTGTACTCTCTATTTTGAAACACTTTCTGGTTGAAGTCCCTCTTCCTCTCTCATAGGTGTGTGCTGACACATCTGTTTAAATTGTGTAGTTATTTTTTTGTATCTCTATCTGTACATTTAGGGCTTTCTAACACTATGTCATGCCCTTTGTCAAGCTTATACATTCTATTGCTAATGTTAATGTACCTAGTACTTCACCCCCCATGTTTATTCCTAGTTAGGTTTATAATCTGCTTTTTTCCCTCCCCAGTACTTATAAGAACATCTATCAAAAGGACTTCATTCTGACAACTGTGTGACTTTCCCTATTATTGCATCATATGTGAAGTTGAGTATCCCAGTAATGGGATGAACTACATTTCTAAACATTGTGTACATTTCTAGATGAGTAATAGGATACTGTTTTTTTACCTCCATTAACACATACTACTTCAACTGGTTTATTGGTAAGGGTTTTCGTTTTGCATCCGTACTGTGGCTTTATCAGCATTATCTTACTACATAAGTCAAGCAGACTTGGAACCTCACTTCCATCAGTTAAAATATTAACTTTAATTAATTTTGTTGTGGTACAGTATCAGGCTGCATTCTTAACTATTCTAGCTGATAATTTATCACATTCCATATTTCCCAAATTATTAGTAACATGCTTTTCTGAAGTTATGTTTTTCCAAGGTATAAATTGTTAATAATTCTAGTACCAAATCTATCCAACTGATCCCCTTTTCAATATTTAAAACAGAGTATGTCTACAGCTGATATTCTGTTTATTGCCAACATTTTAAACAACTTTTACTACAGTTTATACTGCTCAATTCACTGTACTGTGGAGCTGTGTCAGAATACATTTTTCTAGGATTTTTTATATAAAAGACAGCTTTGTGATAGGTTTGTGGTTAGAGAATTGTCTTGAATTTCAACCCTTATTTAGGCGGTATGATATAGTATTTTGTCCGGAGGGTTGTGACAAGGCTTTCTGTAATGGAATGGTTCATGAGTACAGAGACTGCATAGGTCAGTGAGTCTGTTGCAATTTTAAGTATTTACCAGGAAGGTTATCTGAATCTAGACTTAATGGGTTTTAGATTTTGGAAATTTTTTAGATTGCTATGGTAGGGACAGGTTTAAAGGTGAACAATGTGAGATCATTTAGCTGAGTGAATGTCAGGGGGTAGAGGAAGGGTGATCCTTTTTAAAAATAAAACTGTTTGGGTGACATAGTTGTTGAACTGAGTGACAGTGTTGCTGTTGGTGTTGTTATTAGTTGAGGGTGATATAGTTGTTTGACCAGGATGTTGAATAGTTTTCAGTGATGCCGATAAGAGCTTTGGGTTATGTTGGTGTTTTCTTGGTGATTAGCTGAGAAGATTTTTTTTTCTATTGAGATTTGGCATTGTTTCTGAGATGTCTGAAGTTTTGCCACTTACCTTAAGATTTGTTTTTTGACCATTGTTTCCAAATGTTGTCCCTGAAGAGCATACGTTGTTTGGTTTGTTTTGTTAACCAAGGTGATAGGTTAGATTTTATAATTTTTGTTCTGTTGGGAGGCAATTAATTTAGTATATTTAAAAATATTTTGTTAAATTCTGATACTGCCTCCTCTATAGACAATTCTTTTTTAGAATACTCTAGTTACATAGTTGAAGATGGGAAATAAATGTTTTAACTTGGAATTTGATAAAGTTGTGTGCCTGCTTATGTTGTGGTTGTATTTGGCTATTGGTTTGCTGCCCTATACCAAAGGTAGGAAGATGATCACTGATGGTCTCTTTTGAATTTCTTCTCTTACTGTCTGTTTTGGTAGCCCTCATACTCTGAGGGGTTTCAATCTAACCTTCACCTTCCAGACATTATTTTTTGTTATGTTACATCATCCTGCCTTTGTACTTTTTACAGGGATTCTTCAAACTTCAGGCAGAGATCCTCTGGTCTCTCTTTAAAAAAAAAATTAGTTTACAGGATTACCACTGAACGTTTCCCATTTTTCCATTGCTCAGTACATTAATATGCTATATTTCCTCTATTATTCACTTTTGTGGCTATCTCATCTAACATTTCACTGCATTTATATTTTCAATCACCTCAAATGACCCTTGACATTTAGCCAAAAATTAGTTCTCAGTGGATGGCACTTACAGATCACTGCATTCATTACTACTTAGTCATTTGTCTCAGAGCTTGGCACTAATAGTAGAATTAGTACTTGACCTCTCAGTCAGGCATTCTTATTGTGTTCCTTTACTATGGTTATAACCAACTTTAGTCTGTCCTGCAAACTAATATGGTGTTCCATTAAACTTTTACATTGCATCTTTTTAAAATGCCTGTTGTACAAAACTTCAAATTGGGATAAATCCCAGTTGAGGCCTGTGGCACCTCTCACAGCAAAAAGAAAAAAAAAATATGTATAGAATAATAACTTGTCCTGTTTCTTCCCATTTGTGTCAATAATTTTTGCTTATCACTGACTTCAGTGTTTTGTTTAACCTCTACTAATCCATCAGTCTGCAGATAGTTTTCTGATGTCTTTAACTATATGACTTTAAAGCTCTGTCATAACTAAAGCAATACACTTGACATAAAGGGAGCTCCATGGCCAATAAGTGTCTCTTTTTATACCCACTCTAGAAAACAACAGTACCAGTTCTTTGGCAATTGTCTTAATGTTAGCTTTGCACAATGAGATTGCTTCTTGAAACTCTGGAGCACGGTCAATTATTAATAGTCTATGCTAATAGCCATTGGCAGATTTTAAAAGTGGCTCTGCAAAATCTCTAGGAATGCAAACAAATAGCACCCTTATGTGTTCAGTCAAGGGACTCATATCCTGAAAGGAGGGCATGTTTCTGAAATTCTGGATGTGAAACACACAAACTTTCTAACATAATCATTAAGTCTGGCCAGTAAAAATCTGACTAATGCTGCTGATTCAGTTTTGTCCATTCTGAGGTGACATTCAGACATGTCACTATGGGCTGGCTTCATTACTTGGGTGTTTTGCTAGGAATAACTGATGTAGAATTTGTTCCATATTTTTATTTATTATATATAAGAGGTCATCTTTTAATACAGACTGTTGTAAGTAACAATGGTTATATTCTCTCTTGCACTACTTAAGGTATTATTTTCTCCTCTGTGTTTTTTAAAGCTAATGCAACTAACTTGTAAGTCCACTAGTTCAAAGTTGCTTTCTTCAGTAATTTGTCTTGAAGTAGAAGGCATCGCTTCTTCAATCAAAACCCCTGCCACTGCAGCTTTTCTGTCTGTTCTAATGGATAGGTCTTGATAAAGATTGTTTGTTTTAATTTATGTGGTGTTTATGCAAGCTTCTTGAGTAGTCTGTTCCCTTTTATGTTCCTACTCTGTCTTAGTGTGACAGTACACATCTCACTTACTTTCTTTTCCTTCTGTATGTTGCCTTCCCTCTGCAAGTGATATTTCAGAAGAAAATATACATTCTTTTTTTTTTACTTTTTCCACTCATTTAGAAATATGTGTTGTTTACATTCTTTACTTGAGTTTTCTGCTTTGCCCCACCAGAAATGGGTTTAGAACTCTACATTTCCTTCTCTGTGTCACATTTAGGATTTACTATAATTTCTTTGATCTTGGAGTCCTCACTTAAGTACTGTCTTTCTTCTATATCTGTTTCTGTGCTGACACTTATTGTAAGTCTCTGTGTGGACGTTTTGTACTGATTTTTACAATATCGGCTTACCTTCACTCTCTATACTGACATCTCTTACAGTTTTGGGCTTATTTTACTCTATCATGGAAGTAAGTTTCTGATAACAGACACAAACCTTTTTACTGACTAGTCACAGCCTAATTGGAGATTTTTTCCCCTAACTTCCTTCTCCTGGTTTTGATTATGGACCTCTATATGAGCATCATTGCCTTTTATCACCTCTTCTGTTCTTATACTGAATGCATGAATCAAGCTGTTGGTTTATCACTGCTGCCTCCCTGCACCACCTGTTGCTCCCTGCACCATCTTAGTAATGTGTGCTAATCCTGCTAACCCTGTCCCTAACCCTAAATCTAACTTAACCCCCATCTTACCTTAGAAAAGTCCTTTTCATAACACTACCCCTACTTAGACAAACCACAACTTATGGTATTTGTACACTTTGAAGTTTCTTTGTTTTATTTTAGCATATTTCAGTGTAAATACAGCATGCGCAGGAGTAAAGTGTTTGCCTGTTTTTTTTGTGCTTAATTTAATGTGGATTTAGTTGTTTTACCTGTATTTTGAGTATCTGTATTTTGATGTGTCTGCATTATGAACTGTCTATTTTTTGTTTTCTGTACTACGAGAGTCTGTATATGTGTCATAGGATTATAGGATCATAGAAGATTACTAGGCTATCTATCCAGAGGTCATTTTAAGCATAGCCATTTCAACCAAATGTAATACAGTAGAAGTACTAGTCAATACTCATGATTGTGTTTAGTGATGACTGCCCATGTCCAAGAGAATTGTGGGCACTATCCCCAGTAAGAATTTATGGTGCCCCATCCACACATCCAGGTTCCTCTTGAACAGTGTCATAGAGGTGCTCTGCTTCACATGAACTGGTAGCCTGTTCCAAAGACATGGCAGTCGCTGGGAGATAAATCTGTCCCTCCAGTATGTCCTATTTAAGTCATAGGCTATATTTAAATCCCTGGAATGGGTAGCCCTAGACCCATTTGATTTATGGATATGCAGTAAGTTCATTAGGTTTGGGTCTTGGGTTGATCTGTAGGCCAGGCATAAGTCTCCCCTAACAACTCTATACTCAGTCCGTGTAAGGCCCATCATGAAAGCCCTTGATTTTCTTTGTTAGAAACCTCTGAGGTCTCTCTAATTGCTGCAGGCGCTTAGTACGATAAATGCCAGATGGGGCATTTAACTCAATTATCAGCCAGATAAGTGCTGGGTATAGGTGGGTTATAACTTCCTTTGCTCTTGAGGTGTGTCAGCATTTTAAATATACTTATCTCATGCTTTCTCTATATATCTATATCTCTCTCTCTCTCTATATATATATATATATATATATATCTATATATATATATATATATATCTATAGTTATAATGTGTGTGTGTGTCTGTGTGTGTCTGTGTGTGTATTTGTTTGTGTGTATGTGTGCAAACACACACACTGATTAATTTCTTTGGTATATTATTAATAGGTTCTATATCTAAAATTACATGTATGAATCATTTAATATTAGTAAATGGGTCAATTTCAATTTTATATTGAAAGCTATACTAGTTTTCATTAAAACTGCATTACCCCTAAACTACCTAACATATATCTTATCTCAAATTCTATGAAAAAGTCAGCACCTCACTGTGTCTTCATTAGAAGTTGTTACCTTACACGGCTTTTGATGATTAACTGATTTGCTTTGCAATACAGAGAGGAAACATCATGTTCAAAACTTTTCTGTTTCTTTTTACAGTGTCTGCTGGCTTTTCTGCATGACTTTCATTTTATCAGACCTTTATATCTCTTGCTGCATCTTTGCATGCGCAGTCTACAGTGCTTAATAGCAAATTTACTGAACATCTTGCTGCTTTTTGAGGCTTTTTTCCTGTCACTTTCTTCCTTAGACAGCAGTGCAAACTTACTTCCTTCAGTTTTCACACTTTTGCAGTGATATGTTCCAAATTCTGTTTTCTTTTTTTTTTTCTTCACTTTGTCAGTGCACACTGGCCCTTCTTAAGATTAGTTTGCATATTATACACTTTCATTTTTTCAATTAAGTCTTTGGATTTGTAAGTCTCTGAGGCAGCATATCCTAAATTCTAAGATCTGACCATCTTTGAGTGCTCTGTAAAGTTCTCTTTCAACATTTCTTTTACATCTTTCTAAGGATGGAAGTTGCAAAGTAACATAGTTAATTTGTTGGTCCATGAAAGTACTGAGCTCTGTCTGAATTTCATCCATCCCTACTTGCATATTGTATGACCTTTTTCTTGGTTCCTGGGTCATCTTCACAAAAGTAACTTCTATGTCCCCACAGACTTACCTTCTAAACAGAATGCAAAACTTGAAAATATCATTGTGTTTTCCTTTGTCAAGCATTCTTCTTCAGCTGCATCTACAAATCTATCTTCTTTCTTATCTGAGTAAGCCCTTGAGAGGAAGACTCTTAGCACATGGACACTCATATGTGGGTATTGCAACTATAACTACAAAAAAGTAATGCTGCTATGAATAATGATACTCCATTTCCTATAAATACAATCCGTGATCATCTGTGAGGAGGAGGACTAAAGAACTGACAACAAAAGATTACACAGTTAAAGTATAAACAGAGCTATCAATAAGAAATGTAAAAGCAATCAATGTCTTCAGAGGTGAAGGAAGGGTTTACCATCACATCCATCACATGAAGTATGAGAGCTACCGTCAGTGCAACTGGCCAAGAGTGACTTTTGGACTGAAGTTTTGCCTGCAATGCTTTGTTCACATTTACTTTTTGAACACAAATATAATGTTATAGGTGCAAACAAGTTTTGATTTAGGGGAAGCAGAGTATATACTTAGGGCAAATAAAAGTGATGAGAAATCTTAAAAAAAATCTATTTGATGGATGTGGGTGCTGAGTTATAAGGACAACGCTTTGAGAGGCCCATAGAATCTTCAGCAAATGTTACATCCTTTACTAATAACTATGGCGATTTGGAAGAGCATGATTATCAGGCTATGCTGCTTTGCCAGGGGTGGTCTTCATCTGTTACCATTAGGCTTTTGGATATTGGCCAAAATATTATCCACCCCTCTAGTGCCTTTTTTAGGCACTGCCAAACAGACAAACCTTCCAGCATAGCAAAATCTGCTCAGGATAAGCCTAAAGGCATTACTGCTTAATGCTAGCAGTCTCAGCAAGAAACTATACTCCATGGGAGCTCTCTTCACTTTGGAGAATGCTGTCATCTGAGCAGTTTCTGAGACATGGTTCAAAGCCACGGAAAACACCCCAACAGTGCAAGCCTGTAATGCCTTTCACACATTCCGACCTCCCACTTTGCATGAAAGGACAAAATATGGATGTGTATCCATCTACATAAAAAACAAGCACACTTCAAAACTGGTTAAATAATATGATATGCTTGGGCTGCTCCATGTCCAGCTAACCATGGGAAGAATCCCTTACTGTATCCCTTCTAGCTATAGGTCCCCCACCATGAATGAGGAAAACCATACCTCATACTTAATATAATCACTTACCATTCAGCTCAATACCATACTCATGAGTGATTTCAAAAACCCCTCCATGGACTGGGAAGCATGTATGACCACTAACATGTAAGCTAAAATATTTCAATACTTTATCAATACAAATGCCCTGGAGTAGTTAGTCTGCACTCCCACTAGGGGTACAGATATCCCAGACCTGGTACCCACACATATGGGAGAGTGTTAAACCCCCCCCCCCGAAGTATAATGTCATCACTGGGTAGATCAGATCACAAAGCAGTCTTCCTTGCAATAAATATAAAACTGGAACCCCATCTAACCCCTTAACCTTTAAGAACTTTTCTAAGATAAACTACATGCTATTAAGCAATGGCATAGCTAATTTCCAAGCTCCCCCAAACCCAGAAAACACAGACGCCTATGCAGATGTGTACACAAAAGCCATATATGACCATATAAACAATTGCATAGAAATGGCAGTATCAAACCAAAATAAACCTAGGATAAACTGCAAAAACAAGCAACCTTGGTGGGATCCCTTGGTATAAACAGAAAGAAAATTCTGTCTATAAGTAAGATAGAATATACATAACAGAAAAAAGTTCCTCATTATTCTAAATGGTGCAGCGGTAGCATTGTTGCCTCACAGCAAGAGGTTCTCTGGTTCAATTCTCAGCTGGGGTGCCTTCTGTGTGGAGTCTGCATATCCTCCCTGTGTTTGTGTGGGTTTCCTCCCATGTTGCAAAGACATACATCTGGAGCATTTCTCCTGGGGCCTCCACTGAAAATTGGCTTTGTTCCAAATTGGACATTCCCAGTTAACAAATGTTAAATAATAAAATTAACAGGCTAATCAGGGGACTAGCCAAGTCTTCAAAAGTGAATTTTAAGGCACAAATAATCTCCCAAGCTAAGGATAATCATGACAGTTTTCAGTTATGTCCACAGTCATAAGGGCAACCCCCAGCAATGTGCAGAGTGAGTTGTACACAGCATCACCTATACCCAGCCAGAAGATAAAAGAAAATCTGCTGACCTATAAATTCAGCTTAAATTTCACCTCCCCATCACCTCTAGTTACCTCCCAAGAAATACTCTCCACCATTCCTCTACTAGTCATCACAAAAGAACAGGTCACCAATGAGCTCTCTAATGTTAAAAAAAAAACAGTTTCAGTGGGCCACAACAGCATCCCATGAGGCCTCTTAAATAGCTTGAGAAAGGACCTATCAGGTCCACTAAGATCTCTGTTTAACCACACACAGCCTTCAAACCGGCTTTATCCCTGCGGATTAGAGGACAGTAACAGTCATCCCTCTGCATAAAGAGGGACCATCAGCAGACTCAGGAAATAACAGAGACATAAGTTTGATTTGTCTTATATGCAAGACCATGTAAAGAATACTCATGGATCTGATAAATAAGGACATATGAAACCTTCAAACAGTGGACACAACCCCATTCTGCTTTGTCAACTTTGTCAAGGGCAGGTCATGCTTACTCATTCTGATGGACTTGTTTAAGAAAGTCACTAGAACCATCAGTGAGGGTAAAACTTTGCATACTGCCTAACCTGACCTGGCTAAAGCTTTGGACATATTTCCTCACTTGTTTGTTTTAGATAAACTCACAAAACTAGGTATAGATGCTTATATAACCAGTTGGACAGCCAAATGGCTCATGGACAGGACACGTTGTTAGAATTTGCAAATCAGATCCAGCAAGACTTCATTTACTAGTGGTGTATCACAGGGGCTCAGTGCTGGGACCTCTAGTGTTCTGAATATACTTCTGTGAAATCAAGGCTAATGTAGAAGTCCTTTGGCTGACTAACTTTGCTGACAACTGCAAGTTGGGGGCAATCACTCAATCCTCAAGTGATGTAGAAACACTTCAGAAGGATCTGACTTAGACAAATGATTGGTGTCAGAGTCAAGACCTAAAACTAAATGCAAAAAAATGTATAATCATACCTTTTGGGAATTCAAATACCCCTGCAAATGACAACATTAATAGCACACCACTAAGAATGGACTCAGAGGTGAGAAATCTGGACACACAGATAGATGGTGAGGAACTCTTTCAATGTAGTACAACTTGTAAGTAAAAGTATGGCATCCAGATCCAAGGAAGTTATAGTTCCACTGTACTCTAACCTCATCAGATCAATAATAGAGTACAATGCACCTTTCAGCATGTACTGCAACAGCTGGAGCAGCCTCAGAGGTTCCTTACAAAAAAACAATTTACAGGGTTTAAACAAAAAATTCTATGTGGATCAACTAAAAGCCCTATCCTGTACTCTGTCTCCTATCAACTATTAAGAGGTGATCTATGCCTAACCTACAAGGCACTCTCAAATCCAGCCCTGATGGAACTGTTATACATCGCAAGATGAACTGCATGAGGGCCACCCAATCTAAGGATCTAAACCTTGTCTGTGACATGAACAAAACATGCTGTAGAGGCAGTTTGTTTTTTTCAGAAATTACTCCTTCTCTGGAACAAGTTTCCTTCCTTGACCCTCTTCAAACACAGTTTGGATCAACACATGGGAATCATAAATTCACTCCTGAGGTAGTGTTCATGTCTCTTATGGACAGGGGCAGTCTGTAAAATATTCAAAGGCATAGGCATAAACCTAAGCCATCCCCTACCCCATAGGGATCAAAAATTAGGTGCAATTTGGATAATAACAGCAAAGCTTGTAAGGGGTCTTGTGCGGTTAGCCTAGTAATTTAGTGAACCTATTAACCTAAATAAAAATCCACTTCAGGAGGACAGTATAAGCAGATGAATACCTGATACGCACTAATTATTGTTA
>NC_056745.1:957456642-957524142 GCF_019279795.1 Protopterus annectens
TATTTTTTCTGCTTTTTTAATATATGATTAACAATACATTCAGGAATTGAAAAACTTTCACACAGAGAAGTTTCTTACAGTGTTTTTTTAATGTTTTCAGTATGCCATAAAAATAGCCAGCAATAATAACACAGCTATTAAAAAAATAAATAAATAAAGTATTAAATTTCTATATCCAAAGGCCAAACTTTATTTGCCATTTTATTTCTTGAAGTCCTCTCAAACAATTCACACACTATTTGCAAAACCTGTGCCTGTACTTGTGTGCATAATTATCTTAACTAAGTTCTGGTAATAATTTTAGCAACTGTGCACACACAACATACACATATGCCACATACCCCAAAACTGTCCAGATTTTCCCAAAATGTCTAGATTTTTGCCTCTTACTTTTGGTCTGACTCTCATTAAATTAGTGGTTTTCAGGCAAATTATTGAAGACTGATGTCACAAAATAATAACAGACATTTGATTTTCAGAATTCATATCCTTCAGAAAACACATACTATTCCAAAACATGTTCGTATATTAACATTCTACGCTTATAAGAGCAATATTTAAAAATGACTCCTATTTTTGGGCCTTTGTCTCCCCATTATATTTGGCATTGTCCAGATTTCTTGTGCTTACAGGTTGAGAGTTATGATATGCTAACACATTTCAGCTCCTGTACACACATAACCCAAGCATGTGGAAACACATACAGACAAGCTTACATACATATGATGACTCTCTTTAGCTATCTTGCTCTATTTCTCTAAGTCAAAAAGACAAAAAGATACACAGACACAGATATTGACACTGGCAGATACATATGTGCATACATACACACACATGCACATTTACACCAACACAAACACACATACATTAATATATCATGCACTTGTATGGTGCAATATTTGTTAAGTTCTAAACTATTGCTTGCATTAGAAGACTGGAACTGTTTGCTTAATTGCCACATATAGAAATACAGAACTGTACCATTAAAAAATATTATAAAATATAATTTGGAACATACCACTTGTGTATGATCTCAACTCTGTCAAAAAAAAAATACAGTGAGGAAAAAGTTACACCCACTGAAATGTGATTTTCCCACATTTGCACAATGAGCACCAGATCAGATGCCTACTGCTTTATCATAGCTGGCTGTTTTATTGCCCCCCCTCACAGGTAGGGTTCTATGTGATAGTGAGACTTCTACTGGCTTGAGACTGATGTGCTCTGTTTTGAGGAGTTTATCCCTTTCCCCATTATCTTGTGACCATGGAATTGGTGTACATAAATTCAGGGTGTGAGGGGGTTTGATCTCCACATGGAAAATCCATTAAATGTTTCCTCATACAGGAAAAAACATGATGTGTGTGAGAAGGGAATACGTTTTTTTTTTTAATCAGGTGCAATGAATAAACATTCCTTTGCACAACTGTACCTCTCTCATTCACGAATGAAGCACTCTTTGTCTGAGTATTTATACAGAAATTACCTACAGTCATAAATAAAGTAAATGAGTTTGACATATGGATTCATCTACTATCGTACATTTTTAAGACTGCATCAGCAAATAGCAGGAGATAGTCAAACAATATTGTTACCTATAAGGTATGTAGTGACAATGGTGAATTTACCAAAGGAAAAGAATACCTCATGTTTTAACACTAAAGATAAGCACATGATTAACACACCAACAATTTTTGATTCCGCACTTGATGGAAAAACAGAATATTAGAATGAGATTTTGTAACCCTCCCCCCAATCAGAAAACAGGATTAGACATGGTCCCTTGATATCAGCTATCATGTCAGACAAGTATATGTCATGGCTGAGGAGGCCAAGGATAGAACCTTGTTGGACATCACTGAGGATGTTTTTCAGTTTCAAAAAAATACCCCCTGACCATAACAGTATGGGTCCTATCAGATAATAAGCTAGTTATCTACTGAACTATTTAGGAATTTATGCTGAGCTGGGAGAGTTTGTCTATAATCTTAACATGGAGGATACCATTGAAGGCCTTTGTTCATAGCCTCATTTGCCCTTTTGAAGAACTCAACCTTGTTCAGCAGACATGATTTGCCTTTTAGAAAGCTGAACTGGTGTGTTTTCAGTGAGGAAGTCAGAGTGAGATGATCAGATTCAACTAGGGAGAGGATAATGATTGGAGTGATGCAACTGGGAAATATGTTATAGAGGGAAAGATCTAGAAAACTGACAGCTCTGGTGAAGAGATGTTTATGTGTGGATCACAGTGATTCCCCATAAAAAAGATATTTGGCTTATTAACTTTTACAACTGGTTAAGATCATCTGTATTCTCTGAATTATAGATGCTATTTTACAATTGTCTAATAATGCTAGAATTAATTTTATTGAATTTTACTAGGACTTCGACCAGTGCGACATTAATAGCATGTGGAACCTGGCAAGAGACAATGGAGCTATGCATAGGCAAAGATATTCCCATGCAGTTGCCAGTGGATCTACATGTATGATAGTTACTGCACCCTGGAACAGATAGTGGGCCATGATACTCTAGAAAGAGAAAAAAATCTCTGTAATTACTCAATTTCTGATGTCTTCAAGAGTAAGCAAAGCCTCACGTTCAGACAATATATATTTTGAGCCTCTGCCATTCAACAGTTCTATGTTAATATCATCTTGATTGGAGTTTCCCATACCAAGATGTCCATAAGGTGAACTTTGTCTAAAAAAAGGCAGCATAGGAGTAGCAATTTTTATCCAGTATGCAAACTCTGAGGGATGAGAGGTGATCCCTGGCATAGCATGGGGGGGGGGTTGTTATTATTTCATTCTATGTATTACCACACTGGACCCCTCACCAATGATACAATTTGATCACACAATGATTTTACCTTTGAATTTAAGCATAATTTTTGGTGAAGGGCTAATACGTCTCAGTGCCAGGACCTTGTCAAGTGTCTGTACAATAACTGTTTGAAATGTATAGACTCGCTACAGTGAATCTCATAATACTGAGACTAAATGGTAAAACAATTACTCTTTTATACTAAGTTCAACATTGTTATTTCCTGGAATATTACCTTTTCTCTGAGGTATAGCAATCATGGAGATGGTATAAGTTCAGGGGGGGTGTGTATGGATGGCTTGCCTCCCATATTGGAGGAGGGAGTACAGAGGACTTTCCTCCCTCCCCACAAAAAGATGTTTTTATGAGAAGAGCAAAGTTTGATATTTGCTTTTCTCTTACAATTTTTTTTCCTTTTTGTTTTTCAAGTGGATGCCATCTACACATCTCCCTTACTTGGTGGGATATTTAAGACTGTTGACCTCCTTATGAACACCATCAGGTTTATAATCATACCTGGGGTGGAGCAAGGCTCTCAGGGCTCAAGTTACATCACTAGAATTATTAACAGAGAGGTACCTGTCAGCCAATCCTTTTTCAAGCAGATCATTGTTATGCTTGTGTGTCTTATAATGGAATCACCAAAAACTAAGGCATTTCTGGGATTTGTTTTAAAATTAAGGCACTTTAAGAGTACAGACTTGTAGTACAGGTGAATCCCAGAAGAAATAGGCATTGGTTTGGTATCAGAATTTTGTTTGTAGCAATACCTTTTTGCTACCTTAACATATATAGCAATAATACTGTGGTGCTGGAGTAATGTGGTGTTGTCGTGGTATGACACTGTTTAATGTGGTTGGGACAGATCACGTAGCCTCTAATTAACATAAATAAATGTGCCTCTCATAGGTAGAATTGGTATGCATCAGCAAACAAAAGCAACTGGAACCATAAACAATCTTAACAAATGCTGGTTTATTGAAGGTTTCTGCGCTAGTGCATAGAAAAAATGCTTTCACCATCCAGGCTTCTTCAGGCATAAAGCATATTTCTATTATAAGGTTAGGCCTTACATACTTTAGTTAATCAGCTGACTTCAAATGCTGTCACATGATCTTATGAATTCAAACTGATAGCTGATTTCAAATGTTGTCATATGACACATTGGGTGAGGCTATTTCATGGCAGTCAAAGTGCTTAACTAATATACAACATGCTTAAATCAAAAGTAATAAAAAAACAGGTGTGTGTGTGTGTGTGTGTGTGTGTGTGTGTATGTATGTATATATATATATATATATATATATATATATATATATATAGAGAGAGAGAGAGAGAGAGAGAGACAGGTGTGTGTGTATGTATGTATATATATATATATATATATATATATATATATATATATATATCTAGGACGTTTGATCGAATGATCAAACATCCGACTCCATTAAGCGTGAGCATACTTACGTGAAAGTGCTTTTCACTGAAGCATTTTTGCATAAGTATGCTGTTGCCGAGGCCGTACTATGATGCGGATAAGTCCCCACTGTAGTGTGGTCTTGGAGGGAAAATATTAAAGTAGGGGGTTGTGAGGGCACAGCCCCCCACCTGGGCGGGTGAACTTAAATGTAGTGTTTTCTTTATTGACAAGCTTTAACGAAAGTGGTTTTTTGGTTAAAGCGCATTTGTTAAAGTGTGTTTAGTGGTTACGGATTATGGTTATGATAAAAACATTTTAAAAATAGTTACCATATATGTAAAACTTAAAGGTATATAAAAATACTTTATTATGCATATTATATTGTTTAAAACTTTCCCTGTAGTTAGTGTGTCTGATTGTGCAAATACTTTAAGTGAGGTGCTAGTGTTAGTATATCATCTAGCTCAGGATATATATGAGATTTAAATCTAAATATCCATTTGAGCTCTTCTTACTCTGTTAGTAAAGTGATATTACCAACTCTTAATGGTTTCCATATTACACTTAAAATTAAAAACTTAAAGATATGTTTCTCATTTTTGAATTGTATGTGTTTATATAGGGTATTGGTTGGAATTTGTCTTTTAATTTCTGAAAGATATTGTCCTATTCTTTTCTTCCGCTTTCTATTCATTTTTCCTGCGTAATATGCTGCACATTCTTTGCATGTAGTTAGATAAACCAGATTTTCAGAATTACAGTTTCCATGTTTGTCATTAAACCAGCGGACAAAGGAGGGGAACAGTAGTCATGGATGAAATCTTACTAGATAATTATGATGAACAAACTACTAAATACAACAGACTACAAACCTATAGACAGACCCCTTGTCAATGGTATTATCAATTCAATCTTCTTCTTCTTTTCCTTGTTAGGGGTCACCACAGTGGATCACCTTGTCCACTCATGATTGGCAGTGGAGTTTTACAGTGTAGAGTTGCCAGCCCGGCACCCAACCTTCCACAGAAGGCACACACACGCTCACACCTAGGGCCAATTTAGAGTGTCCAATCCACTTGCAGTATGTCTTTTGGATGTGGGAGGAAACCAGAGCACCCGGAGGAAACCCACATGACCACAGGGAGGACATGCAGACTCCGCACAGAAGGCACCCCAGCTGAGGATCGAACCAGAGAACCTCTTGCTGTAAGGCAGCAATACTAACCACTGCACCACCGTGGCTGCCCTCCATCACCACAATTACAAGAACTACTCACAAGAGAACGTATTAATGAACAACTTTAAAAGTATTTATGCATGCAGGATGCCAGGATTCCATTTTTATATGGCCCAAAAATGAATAAATCAATTTCTTTTAGCCCACTCATACCCATAGTCTCTTCTTGTGGATGGGTAATGGAACCCATCTCAAAATTCCTAGATTGTGAACTCAAAAAAAAATTCTCTGCCACTTATACTTTTTTAAATAAAGACTTAACTGCATTTAAAAGAGCACTTTCTGAATGGTCCACATCAAACATCTACAAGGACTTTTGCTTTGCCACCTTAGATATGGACTCATTATTTACAGTCATTCCAAATAGCATTTATATCATGTTATCGAAAGATTAAAATAGCGAACGCTATTTCATCGGCCCCAAAACATCTAAACATGAAAATATCGAACATTCTGAACAGCAAATTTTTTTCCCATGGAAAAAATTCACTGCTCTGAAACACATACACACAACACAAGCACATCAAAGAAACAGCAACCACACTCATACACTTAAATTCCTACATCTAATGCTACACTAAACTAAACATACACTACTATCTACCCACTTACCTTAACCCAAACCCTAACCCTAAGGTCCGTCACTATCACACACTCACTTAACCCGTGCCCTAACCCTAACTCACTTAAACCGTCCCTAACCCTAAAGTCTGTCACTATCACACATATGCCTAACCCATGCCCTAACCCTAATGTACAAACAATCACACACTTACCTGAACCCAACCCATAACTTTCCACCACAGAGCTAAGAATAGCAAAGCTACAGAAACGGCCAACCAAATTCTTTCCCGAGGAAGGAATTCGCTGATCTGCAGCTTCACTATTCTTAGCGTTCGCTGAATAGTGTTTGATATCAGGACATTCAAAGTTTTAATACTTCAGTGTTCTGATATAGACCCTCCCAAATACATATGCAATTAAATAAATCTGTGATTTTCTACATCAACAATCAGACTTTACCCCAACTCAAATTCAAATGATTTTTAAACTGTTAAATGGTACTCACTAACAACATCTTCGTGTTTCAAGAGAAAATATGCCATCAGGTAAAAGGTGTGGCAATGGGAACTCCAGATGAAAAACACCTTTGCCGACTTAGTGATGTTCTACTGAGAAAGGAAGTATGTACTTAATGACACCAATCCTTAAAGATATAAAAATTATTTTTTATAAAAGTTTGTGGAAGATTTATTTACAGTTTTGCATGGTAATGAAAATGAATTTAACGACTTTCAGAAATACATCACTGAAACCACTGACTTTCTAAAATTTAAAAGTGAATTATTTTCCAGTAAGATCAATTTTCTTGATGTAGCATTGTCTAAGGATGAATTGTTAAAGACTGATACATCTATGCATAGAAAGTCAGTAAGAATGAACAGCTACTTATACAGGTCAAGCATGCATCCCCACATATTTATCAAAATAGTGTACAAAATCAATTTACTAGGATAACAAGGCTAAACACCAAAGATAGGACCACAAATGAAGAGTTAATTCTACAGCAGAACTCAGACCTAGGGGTTATAGAAGAGCAGCTGTAGATAGAATCAAAGATGAGGTAATAAATAAATGCAAAGATACAGCTAGACCTATATTTTGTAATCCATTACCAAAAATCCATACTCCAACCCTGAATATGCAGAAATGTAGGTTTATTTTAACATATCATAGAAGTACCCCAGACATCAAGAATATTATTCAAAACTATTGGCCTATCTTAATTAATAAATCAGAACTTAATCGTGTCTTGAAAAAAACATATGTATAGTTATAAAAGAACAATCTTAAAAATATATTATGCTGTAAGGAGCAACCCAAATACCATTTCACTTTTAAAAGTCAGAAACATGTACTTTCATATGTGGTAACTGTGTACATTGTATTTTAATCAATACTGAAAAAAAGTTTCATACATCCAGTAACATGTAAACAATTTATATTACAAACTTATGGAAACTGTAATTCTGAAAATCTAGTCTAGCTACATTCCGAGAATGTGCAACATATTATATATATTGGGAAAATGAACAGAAAGCGGAAGAAAAGAATAGGACAATATCTTTCAGAAATTAAAAGACAAATTCCAGCCAATGCCCTATATAAACACATATAATCCACAAATGAGAAACATATCTTTAAGGTTTTAATTTTAACTATAATACACAAACCATTAGGTGGTAACATCACTTTTCTAACAAAGCAAGAAGAGCAGAAATGGATATTTAGATTTAAATCTTATATATATATATATATATATATATATATATATATATATATATCCTGGACTAAATGATATAGTAACACTAACACCTCATTTAAAGTATTTGCACAATCAGATACACTGACTACAGGGAAAGTTTTAAACTATATTATTTTTATGTACCTTTAAGTTTTAAATATATGGTAACTTAAAATGTTTGTCATATATATATATATATATATATATATATATATATAAATGTTTTGTCATATATATATATATATATATATATATATATATATATATATATATATATAAATGTTTTGTCATATATATATATATATATATATATATATATATATATATATATACACACATACAGGTTTTTCTATATATTGTTATATATTTTACATAAGTATTATTTTTGGTTTAAGCATATTGTGTATTACTTAACCATTTTAACTGCCATGAAATAGCTTCATCCAATGTGCCATATGACAACATTTGAAATCAGCTGTCAGTTTGAATTCATAAGATCATTTGACAGATTATGTGACAACATTTGAAGTTAAATGATTAGCAAAAGTATACAAGGCCTATCCTTATAACAGAAATCTATTCTAAGCCTGAAGAAGCCTGGATGATGAAAGTGTTTTTCATATCTATTAGCACAGTAACCTTAAATAAGCCAGCATTTGTTAAGATCATTCATGGGCTATCAGTAAACATGAGGCAGTGGGACAGTGGGTACACTAACTCAGGAAACTGAGTGCTGTAGTATGGCTAGGGATAAATCTTATGCAGGGTGGGCCTCCATGATAACAATATATATATTTTTTTTTGAGGTCAGCTAATAACATGGATAAGTGATAATAGTATTTAAACTCAGTATACATCCAGAATCAGAACAAAAACAGAGTTGACTGAGGCATGCCATGTAACAACAGTAAGGAGGACAATTCTTCCATTATCTATAACTAGTCAGTATTCTAGAGTCTTTGCATCATGATGGTGTGATGGATAAATTAATTTAAATAGTTGAAATAGTGCGCTTTTTTGTGTTTACTAACAAAAGGACGCGAATGAGGAGTGGCAGTTATGTAGCTGGTTCAGTTAGTGCCCTGGACCGGTGCTATGATCTAGTGGCCAGCACAGTCAGCTCTTCAAGTGAAGAGCAAAAAAAGGGGAAAAAAAGCAGCACTTCACTGTATTAAGCTGTAAGTGATCAGCTTATTACAGTTAAATCTATGCACCACCCCCAGAAAAAAATGACACTCCTTTTACTGGCACAGCAACCATGTGACCAAATGCATGACATGCCCCCCTCCCCAGCCCAGACATTCAGGTCCAGCTTCTGTGCACTGCCCCTACCCTCCTATAACATATTTTATTAAAAACAGAAAAGCATTTCTTCTTTTAAACTGTAGCAAGCAGTTGTTGCAGTTTATACCTGCCTGCACAGAGTGTTTCGGCACTCATGTTTTAGTTAAAAAAATATATATATTTTTAAACAGTATCAAACTGCTTGCTACTAATGTTGTAAACAGTTGTTACAGTTTATACTCTGCCTGGAAGGATAACTACACTACTCAGGTTTTAAATGAAAAAGAAGACTCTATTTTTTTTTACTTTTAAACTGTAGAAAACTGTTTTCTACAACGTATCAAGCAGTTGCTACAGATTAGATCATACACAGAGAGCTACAGCACTCAGGTTTGACCACAAATGCAATACTGGCTTTTAAAAGACAGTATTACATTAACGAGCAATAAGGATCAGATGATTGCACCCCAACACTTTGCACCTGGATCTGTTGCCCCTCTTGCCCCCCACTCTAGCTATGTTACTGACTATTGGGGGGGAATTTCATTGCAAAATTAATCAGGGGAAGACAACTACAAAGCCACTGAGTTTAAAAAGCAAAAGGAGGTGGGTGAACTAGTATAAAATTATATCTTGTATGGTGGTTCAACAAGTTTTCTCAGGAGAACTATGGAATATTTATAAAAAATATTATTCTCTAGAGCTTTTCATATTTCAAATGTAATTAACTTCTTCTATTTCATATGAAACACCAAAAGACACAAGCTTTATTTTCTTTCTAACTAGAATGTTTGAGTATTCAAACGCAAAATACTTTAAATAACACACTGCAGTGAAAATGCATACTGCAATCAAACAAGATAACATTATGAGCAATACATACCAAGAAATATACTTTTTCCCACATAGCTGTTTATTCTTTGGAGTAGATATCTCAAACGAGCTTTCTAAGGATAATCTTAGCATGTTTATAAATAAAAATAGTTTGTAGCTTCTGCCATGGTTCAGAAGTAATTAACCTCATAGTGTAAATAACTGTACTCATGACCAACGGTGTAAATAGTGACCAACTCTTCACTTCAATGAAGGTTAACCTATTTATTTTCAGATAAGTCTCTCACTATAAAGAATGCCTTATGTTTATCTTTGGCTAAGGATGTGATTTTAGTTTCACAATTTGCTTTAGAACACTACATAGGAAAAAAATGGGAATTGTGGGAATGAGGTTTAAAAGGTGGAATGAATTAAATGAGCTATGTAATGTTTGAGTGAGAAAGATTGGGTAGATTATAAGTGATGTAACATGCTTGCAACTAGAAGTGTATCAGTGTGGTTTGTTTTCATTTATATAAATGTATGATTGCCCATGTAGTAATTGATGGTTTAATAAAGATGTTTCGTGTTTCTTTTTTAAAAATGCAGGACTTGAATAATGTATCTAATGTTGCTTAGGTTATATGATATATATATATCAATATATGTGAAGTATAATGTTTGTTATGTTAATATAGTTTGATTATTTTTATATGAATCTAAATTTGCCTATGTCACAATGATTCAATAAAGATGTCTAAAAAAAATAGAAGACTTTAGAAGATTTCTGATTTTCCTGTTTAGGCTTAGGAGAGAACTCTTCCTCTGAAGAGTGATATTCCTCTTGCATTTGGAGAACTGTTTCTTCCTTCTGTTATATAATCTCTTAGTACTTGAATCTACCATGATGGGTTGTTTTTAGGGCAAGACTTGGTTTTGATGCAGTCAGGTACAGCAGAGTTTATGCAGCGACTTTAAGTGTTTGTACAGAATATTTGCATACACCTCTGCATAGTGATCATTGGTGTCTGCGACTGTGGGTGGTATAAAGCTTTTTATACCATGACTTAGTACTTTGTAGTTAGCTTTAGTGAAGCTTTTTATAATTTTTGCCCCTGTGAGGGTATCAGTTCCAGTAGCTACTTTCAACGAGACTATGATTTGTGATCTCACCTAACCAGGGAGGGCACTACACATGGCAAAGTACAGTGACCCCCATGTTGGTGAGTACTATGTCCAAAACATTAGAGGCCCTAGTGGAGGTGCAGACTATGTGGGGTCTATATTATAACATCAAAGTCTAAAAACTTAGAATGTTATAATACCAAACCCAGTAGAGCAAATGCTTGAAATAGCGAAGCTGCAGAACACCAAATACTTTCCTAGGGAAAGTATTCAGTGGGCCATTTCTGCAGCTTTGCTATTTCCTCAACTGTGGAGCAAAGCTTACGGACCGGGTTAAGATAAGTGTGCAAATGAAGGTGAGTGTGTGATTGGGCATGGGTTAGGTGAGTTAGGGTTAGGGCGTGGGTCAGGTAAATGTGTGATTGTGTGGACATGAGAGTTAGGGTGGGGTAGGTGAGTTAGGGTTAGGGTGTGGGTAAGATGAGTGTGCAATAGTTAGGAACCTTAGGGTTAGGGTTGAGTTAAGGTAAGTGGATAGCTAGTGGTGTATGTCTGGTTTAGTGTAGGGTTTTCTGAAGTGTATGTGTGTGGATCATTTATTTCGGTGTGCTTGAGTTGTGTGTATGTTTGTCGGAACAGCATATTTTTTCCATGGGAAAAAATTAGCTATTCTGACTGTTCGGTTTTCTGGTGTTTCGATTGAATTGGTTCGATATTATAACATTCAAAGTTTTCAGACTTTGATGTTATAATATAGACCCATCTGCGTTCCAGAGCATTTGTGTTAACCAAGTCCAGGAACCACTGGGTGAGCATGTTTTTGCTCATGTATGTTCCCCAGTCTACTGAAGGATAGTTGAAATCTTCCATGACTAAGGTGCTGGGTTTTATGGCAATGGATTCCAATAAATTGAGGTAAGTGGTGTGTCTGATTCATGGTGGGGGATCTATAGCTAGCAATGATGTGGTATGGCACTTTCCCAAATAGTTAATTGGATATGGAGTAGTTTGAAAGAGTCATGCTGTTTGATTAGGCTTTAATGAGGATGGATACACCTCCACCTTTGGTTCTTTCATGCTCATTTTGAGGTTTGAACATGTGGAAGGCATCATAGCCTTGCACAGCTGGGGTGCTCTCAGTGGCCTTGAACCATGTCTCAGTAACTGCACAGAGATCAGCATCCTCCAAGGTGAGGAACGCTTCCAGGGCGTACAGTTTCATGTTTAAACTCCTAGCATTAAGCAGCACAACCCTGAGTTTGTCTTAATTAGATTTTGTTATGCTGGAAAATTTGTTGTTTTGACATTGCCTAAATAAGTCATTATGAGGGAGGCAAGGGCCTTTGACAGTATCTGAAAGCCTGGGGGGATATGTGCAGATCATCTCGGAAAGTGGTGAGATCTGTCTACCATATCCTCCCAGGCTGACGTATACTGGATCCCTCTAGAATGACACCAGCAGCTAAGTCAATTGTTGAAGTCAGCCTATTTTATTTATAGTGTGGCATCATCCTAGGTGAGGGTTGGATGCTGCTTAGTGTTGGGACATACCTGTCTGGGACACATAATCAGAGAGTTCAATCATGTCTCTATACATATAGTCAAGAGAGGTACGTCTCAAGTCATTCACTCTAACATGGACTATGACAGAGTCATAATGGTACTGACCTGAGTGCATGCATGATTTGTTGGATCCTGGCACCTGATAGGCAGCTGACTATGACCTTCTTCTTGTCCAGTCTGGTGAGGGAGACATGTGTGTGTGTCTCACTATGGAGTCATGTATGACCAAGACATTTGATGTGTAAGGGGCTAATTTTTTGAGACATGGATGTGTTTGTTGATATGTGTAGTGGTTTCTTTATGCTTACTGGTGAGTTTATGTGGTGTGCATTTGGGAGGTCTCTGTTCTTTAAGGTAGGCTTTTAATGAGTACCTCCACGTATGTGGGTTTATGTGCTGTGACCTTATTTTGTGAGAGGTGAAGTTTGCATGAGAGGTGAAGTCTGTGTGCTGACATCCTGTTGGATGTCTAGTTTGTTTTTACATAAGAGAACTGACTCCAATTCCAAAACGTATTAAATGTATTTGCATCACTAACATAGGGTGCTAGTTTGCTTTAGAAGTAAATGATTGCCAGTATATATGAAGCAATTGCTATGTTGCTTCAAGATACCCATATCAATCAAGTTGGCAGGAGAAATGATGGAAAACTGCCTGTCCATTGTGGCAGGATTTTTTTGAATGGGTATTTGTGAAGAAAGTGGGCTAGCTGGACTTAATGACAAACAGCAAAAATGAAGCAACAATTCATTAAAATGCAATTAACAATGTGCAGTACTGGCTTAAAATATGCTTATTTTTCAGTTTTCTTAAGTGGTTGAGTTGAATTTAAGTGGAGATGCACACCAGTCCTCTGGCTAAAGTTTCCAAATGTTGAGCAGTTCCAGCAAATGAGCACAAACCCACACAAACATGAGGCTTATATACAGGCAGATTTAAACAGTTTTAATACAACTACCAATGGAATAGCCCAAAACTGAGCCTTTCTCCAGCAATTCCCAACAACACTGGGTCCTGAGCTGCACACTTTTGCCAGAAGGGTGCAGGGAGGCCCTCTTAATGTAAGATGGCTGGTTTAAGACCACAGTGATACCAAACAGTCTAGATTCAGCCGGTCTAAATCTAGTCTATATTATGTAAGGCAAGGAAACACAATTTATAGATAGGAAGAAGTAAGGGAGAAAGGATTAAAGGTCAAAGTGACAATGTTTATTAGTATACTATTAGATGACCTGCAGTGGTACCACCCTCTGCACAAACTGGAAGCTCTTCAATCAGCTGTAAACAGTGGGAAACTATGGAGAGCATATCCTATAGACCATTTTAAACCGGAGAGGTTTATTGCCATGAAAGCATAAGGAACTGCATTTGCCCATCAGCCAAATAAATAAATGCAGCAAAGAAGTGTTAAATATTACTGAAACAGTTAGAGCAAGTACAGGCAAATATAGTTATATCAGCTTTGTAGGCCAGGTGATTTTAGAGGCAATCTAAGTTTTGTATTCACAGGTGTGCAAACCAGGCACAGGGAAGCTCTGATTAAATGAGCATGCCCTTACAAAAATGTAAGGCTTTTATACTAGCAGGATGAAAGACTTTTATAAACTTAAACCTGCATTCTGATCAGATAAAAACACAATACGCTATCAACCAGTAGTTCCCACCTTGGACGGGTTGACTTTAGCTCTCTGCTCCCACCAGAGTGCAAAAGAACTCTTTCAATGTAAAACAAACTGGATTTGAGCTCATGTGCAGTAACAAATACTTTAAAACAGAAGTAAGAATTCCTTCAATATCAGGAATCCTTGGAAATAAGTTCACTAACTCTGAGAAATGCTCACAACACACAACAGCTTTGCAAAACTTAGAAATATTTTGGCAGACTCACTCAGAACAGCTTTTGCAGTATCAGAGGAGGTTGGGAAATATCAGAATAGTGTTAAAACAACCTAAGAACAGTACAGTAACAAACAGAAGGAGTTTCTTTAACAAGTGCAGGCTGAAAAACAGTGATAAATTCAACCATATAAATAAATGCAGCACAGAAGGGTTACACATCACTGAAACAGAGCAAGAACAAAAATATACTTATATCAGCTTTGTAGACAAGATGATTTTAGAAGTAATCCAAATCTTGTGTTCACAGGTGTCCAAGCCAGGCACAAAGAAACTCTGAAACAAATCTCAAAAAGTTCACAAGCATTTAGGATACAACTCTGTACACAGACTCAACCAGGCACAAATTCTGTCTCTGAGTGAGTTTGTATTATCTCTGTGTGGGTTTGTATTATCTCTGTGTCTTTGTGCAAATTCTCTGAGTACATTAGTTTCTCCTCACTCACCCAAAAGATATGCTAGTTGAATGTCTACATTAAAATTCTCTGTGAATAGATACGTAGATTGATAGACTGACAGATAGTTGCAAAAAAAGACAATCTGCCAGATTCAATAAAGCCTACATAGTCTGTTTACATCATGTGCATGTCGCAGTCCAATGTGCACATGCTTGCTCACTGTTTTGGATTCATTAAGTAGCTCTACACAGTGTGTAGAGCCGAGCACCACCACACAAACAAAGTAAACACTGTGACATGCAAATTACAGCAAAAGCAGCTGAATTGTATGCTAATCAACCAATTCAAGATGGAGGAGCTATTCAACAAGCTATAAAGCAACCGTGTGGACTCAGTATTGGTTTTACCTGCAAATTCTAATACCTATTGGGATACTTCCATGGAAAGTAGTATACACAGAAACAATGTTAGGGCTGCTGTTGCTTTTATACTAGCAGGATGAAAGACTTTTATAAACTTAAACCTGCATTCTGATCAGATAAAAACACAATACGCTATCAACCAGTAGTTCCCACCTTGGACGGTGTATATGTGCAACAGGCTAAAGTCTATGCTGCTGCTGCTGCTAATAGACCAAGGCCAAGAATGAGAAGAGTTTTCTGACCCTGGGTAACTTATCGCAATCTACATGAAGTGAAAATTGTAGAGTGCTATAGGGTGGATAGGGACACACAACAGGAACTCTGCAACCTCTGTCATCCTCATCCCACAGCCAGGATAAATAGAGAGGAAACCATCCTAGTGGAAACAAAGGTATGTATAGTATTTAGAATCTTAGCTACAGTTACGTTTCAGAGACCAATAGGAGACATTCAAGGGATGACACAGGCATTAACATCCAGGATCCTCTATCAATTCTTGAATGTTATGCTGCGGGATGCTAGTGACCACATATATTTTCCCCATACACCTGAGGATAGAGACAGAACCATGAAGGAGTTCTACCTCACTAGCCTGAAAAACTGGGTGCCATAGATTGCACACATGTAGAAGTTAATGCACTACCCAGGCAAGAGGGAAGGCTCTACATTAATAGAAAGGGCTTCCACTCTATTAACTGCCAAGTCAAGTGTGATGCCAAGGGAATCATCTTGAATGCATCTGCTGGCAACTCTGGCAGTTCCCATGACTCACATATCTGGCACACTTCCCAACTGTATCAGATAATCACTAGGGGGGATATCTCACAGGGTCATTTACTAAGGGGTGCAAGTTATGTACTGGAACTGTGGCTCATAACACCCATCAGAAATGCAGACACACCTGCTGAAGAATGCAGTAATGAGGCATACCCTCAAACCAGAAATATAGAGAGTGTGTTATGGCTGCTGAAGTCACAGTTCCAGTGCCTAGATACATCTGGTGGAGATCTGCAGTGCAATCCATGATCATGTACTGAAATATTCACAGTTTGTGCCATGCTATACAACATCATCCTGGGAAAACAGCTTCTGCAGGATCAAGAAGGGGAAGGAGCAGACATCCCACCACCAATACCAAGGTCACCACAACCACACACAGGTGAAGAGTCAGATGGGGAAGCAGCAGCTGCTGTGGGTGTAGACAGACATAGATGTGCTCAATATGCACTTGCATTAGTTAAAATACAAAGCATAGCTCTCTCACTTACCATCTAAGGGCCTAAAACCTTCCTCCCATACACATACATAGTAACATTGATTCCAAGCAACTGTCACAACCTTTACCATCCCATGTATTGGCTGTGTACTGCTTGCATCAGACAGTGTCAGCTCTGAACTAAAACTGTTGCAACTGATGGATTTACACGGTAAGTGTTGAACCTGGAGTGTATTGTGTAATAATAAGAATGACTGGAATGCCCTTGCATGTTGTTACTTAGTCATGTAAGGAAGTAAAAGGTTGCTAAAATATGAACAACAGGCTGGATGCAAAAAAAGAAGATTAACAACAGCAACATATCATCGGTGCCATAACAGAAATGCATTTCTGATCCCCTACTCACAAAGGAAGAAGCAAATTACACATTTTTCTAACAAGCCATCTTTGAAAATGCTAAAAGTGCTATTAAATGAACTGCCCTTGAAATATGCCTACAGATTTTACACAGAACATTCCATGGTAAGGTATTGCCAGTCATGTAAATCTGTGAAATGCCTTGACAAACATGTCCATGCCACACTTCTAATACATACAGATAAAAATGTAAAAGCCTTTGCTAATCAACACACACACACACACACACACACACACACACACACACACACACACACACACACATATATATATATATATATATATATATATATATATATACATGAGTTTACTATCACATTGTCGATCGCACTATGTGCAATCCACCAATGTGCAAAACTCAGGTAGCAGAACCGGAATTGCGATCACTGCATTGTCGAACCTTACAATAAGTGAACATTCACTATAGCAAGGTTCGACAATGTAGTGCAGATCGCACTATAGTGGGGATCAGGAAATGTGCCCTTTCCTAAGTGTAGTGTGAATTGGAGTTTGTATATACAAGTAGGGGGGTATGGGGGATGCAGGGGGGCTTGACCCTGAAGACAGTGATATATTTAAAAACTTAGGCGACAGGCCTCATGTGATATATAGAAAGGGCCTCAATTTGAAAAAATCTTTTATAAAGTAAAAACCAGATAGGGAATGGGAATTGGGGCATGAGAAAGTGTGGATAATGTAATTATTGTAAATATATAAAAGTTGGAAAACAGTTCAACATTCATGGCAGAACATATAAAATAAGAGGGAGGTTCAATTATGAAACAACAGGAGTGCTGTATCTTGCACTATGCCAGCAACGTAAATGTTTTTACATACGAAAAACTGAGCGGGTATTCAAGCAAAGAATTTATGAACATCAATACCATACTGGTAAAAAAACTGGGACGAATGCACTGGCAAAACACATAGGGGAAATCCTACACACAAATTTGAATTTACCATAATTGAACAATTTAGTAAGAACATTAGAGGTGGGCTCTGGGAACTAAAGTTAGAGGAATGTGAGTTAAAATGGCAAATAAAAAACAATGCCTATGCCCCACCAGGGCTAAATGAATATCGCTCCATTAAATGTATTCTAAAACTAAAATGATCCGAAAGATAAAATAAGAGAATATGTCCACTTATCATACATTTTATTATGCAATTTTGATAAAATCAAATTTTACCAACACATGGTTTATGTTTTTATATGTAAATAATTTTATTATATTGTGTATAAATAGAGTAACATAATTATTGTATCATTGTGTTTTTCTTTTTCTGTTTTAATATAATGTGGAAGGAATTATGAATTTAGCTTTTAACAGCAATATATTTAGTACTTGTTAATGAAGGATTCTAGTATTTGTATATTTTAGCTTTGAATGCTTAAAAGAAAGGCTTCTTTATAGTAATTGAATTATTAATTGTTTAATTGTTAGGGTATTATATTGTATGGAATCTTTGGTAATGTTGTCTGAAGAAGTTCATGGTGTATGGTGAATGAACGAAAGCGCTTACAACAATATATTCTTGGGTATTTGGAACGTTCATCTGGCATTTATTGTTTTTCTAGTTGGTCGTATTTTTATTTTTTTGGCTTTTTATTTTTATTGTTGTGACAGAACAGTTTATAACAATGAACTGAAAAAAAAAGCAAATGTTATTTCAACATTCTTGTGGCAACAGGTGTAAGTGTAAGACTACCATACACATGGTTTTGGGTTCTAATACAGGCTATTCCATACAGTTTTACTGTTGTTCCACTTCCCATTATATACACTTTCACTTATAACACTTTAGATAGTGGAGATGATATTTTGCTTATTCATTTATTTATTTACATTTGTTTACCGTGTAGTGTCCGACTGGGCCAGGCACCTGTTTTCGGTAGACACCCAGGAAGAAAAGCTCCAAAACAACTATTAGACAATAGCATAGTAACAAAGTTACAAACATACGAATATAAACAAGTTACAAACATGATAATGGAAAATGCATTTTCAATGAACATTGAAAATATAATTACAGGATGATAATACTTTTTTTTTTTTTGTATGAGGGATGAGACACCATTACTGTGTTTTCAGATGCATGACTGTGAGCATTATATTATATTTCTGTAAGTATAATTCTGCTAGCTGAACTTACATGGGCTTCACAATTATATCAGACAAATGCACAATCGGATTTATACCTAATAACGTTGTCAAGTCACATGCATACATGTGTAACAGTTCAAATTGTCTCCTGTGTTTATGTATGATTCCAGACTATGACTTAGCAGCACTTATTCTGTGATAAAGATGGAAAATCAACACTGTGGAAGAAAATGTTTTGTCCCTTATGCTTAGGTTCGAATCCCACACTGCAAAAATCAATTTTACTTGGTGTATAAAGGCAAAAACAAATGTATCAGGTCATTACATTTATGCCCCCACTGCATGTCTACAAACTTAACTTATCTAACAGTTGCCTTCCAAATTCCAGTATATATATATGTCCTGGCTACATCAGTAGATGCCCATCAAACGAAGGCCATGTGTCAGATTAACCTTCCAATTTCAATTATTTAATTCCTCCCTGCTTGGCACTGCTGTGTTCTACTTAACATTGTTCAAACATGGTTGGCGTCGTTGCTCGGGTTTGCGCATTACCAGTATACATGATAACTAGAACCGGCAGGAAAGCAACAGTTTTCATTGCTCTAGTTTGGCTGATAGACATGGTTGGCATTAGAGATGAAGGTGACAGATTTAGGGTGCAGAAGAGGGGTGTCCTGGAGTCCAGGATATTTATTGGACTCCTGGTAAAATGCCACAGCCAAAGCCTTCTGCAAGGGGACAATTCTGGCTCCCAGTACAAGTCTGAGGCATGGACTAGTTTGGCCCAGGCTGTATCCAGTGCAACTGGTATCCTACACACTAGAGAGCCATGTAGCAATAAGTTTAATGACCTACACAGGCATAAAAAGGATACTCTCAACCATTGCTTGCAAGTGTTTGACACTGCAGACATCCGACAGCTGTATAAGTATGACGATAAGATAGCACTTGTAAGACTTAGCTAAATATAGGCAAGGCTGGTATGCATAATGCTCTTCTTTTCTTTTCTGTTCTTTCCCAGCTCCCACAGAACATGCGTTCAATTGGCAGGTTCATGTTTCTCAATGGGAGAGACAGAGGGATGCAAGTGGTATGTATGCAGCAGAAGAGAAGTGTTATTTTAGCTTTAAAAGTTAAAGATAACTTTTTTTGGTATTTTTATAGAGTTGTATCAAATTGAGCATTAGTCTGTAGCACAAACCAATTGTAGGAGTTCAATATTAGACTGTAGTCAGAGGTTGTTGGTTCAAATTCCATGATTCACTATACAATATTGTTATTTTTTAATAATATTTACATTAAATTAAAAACTCTATACCGTTAGCACAAATACCCTACTCTAAACTGTAATCTGTATAATTGGAACATGCATATGTGCAATATATGCACACAATTACTTTCAACAATCTGTAGTATAGTGTGTATCTATTAGGACTTATACTTAAATGTAATACTTCAGATAAAAGAGTTGTATAATTGTATTACTGCATTGTATGTCACATATGTTGGTACTTCATGGTACTAATTTTATCTCTTTTTTTCTCTCACCCCAATCCTTATTTCTCTTTTTTTTATTTTCTATTACATATCTTCAAAATGTATCCATGTCATCCATGTGTACCACATCACTAAATGCTACACAGCACAGCGAGGTAGGCCAGCCCCAGTGGATCAGCTTGCCCCCACTCCATCGGTTCTAACACTGATGTCCATAATGTTTGAGAGCCAACCTGGCAGCACTGCCTTTCCTGTCAATTAAATACCCGTGCCCTCAAGTAGTACTACCCCAGAAGCTGGTGCAGAGGTACCTTCTGGGAGCAGTGGCAGAGGTGGCGATTTCATCACCTGCCAGGATATGCTAGGGTTGGTGTGTAGGGTCATGCCCTGCGCCATTAGAATATGTCTATACTGGTTGGAGAGGCTGCTCTCCCACGTGGTCCATATTAGGAGAAGGCATCAAGCACTCCAGCCACCACCAGCAGAGAAAGGGGACAGCGATGACAATACAGTGGGTGAGGACTCAGATCTCACTGTCTCCAAGCTTGATGTCCTTGAGCCTGCATTGTTGCCTCCTTCATCCAAGTCATAGTGTCCCCCAAACATTTGTGCCCCTCACCATCCCTGTCTCTTGTCTTGTTTGTCATATTTTTTTTTTCATTTGCTTCCTCCCCTACTCAACTTACCTGACCCAGCCATACCTACATCCCTTACCTACCAGTCCTCTCTTACTGAATTAAAAAAAAAATACATGGGCACCTGTCCCAAAAAAAAAATCCCATACATAGAGCTCTGTTTTGCACACATGCCTTCTTGACACACTTTATTCAGTCCTGTTAGTTATACAATGTGATTACATTGTTGTCTTCCCTCTCTCTGGAGGTGACAGTCCAAATTCCACTAATATTCTGCACATATGATCAGTTTTTACTGTTGAGGAAATGAACAGCCATGGTTCTTTCTGACCTCCCTCTGCACGCTCCTGTATTGCTTTCCCTGTGTTCATGCCTCCTATTTCACTGCTTTCCAGCTTACCCCATTTTAATACCTATAATCTGGTCAAAAAATAGAATCACACACAGCACATATACGTAGCAGAAAAAGCAATGGCTCCCTTCACTTTTTGGCCTCTCTGTTTGCACAGACTTTCACATCACATAGCAGTGCCAAGTGACAATGAGCTGCTGTACAACACTGTGGTTATTTATTTATTTATTTATTTATTTTATTTATTGACATTTCTTAACCAGGAAAGCCCACTGGATCAGAGACCCATTTTAGTGAAGGCCCGGGGAGAAAACCTCCACAAATATGACATAAAACTGACTGGACATGCAGTGCAAAATTTAACAAAAATACATTGAATGAGTTAATTAATGTAACAACATGAAATTGCAATGCTACTTCAAGCATAAAAATATAAAAGCACACATAATAATAGATAATAAATCACACAGAAAAATATGTAAGCTAAATATGGCACAATCATTATAATGAGAATAAGGGTGGAGGTATAGTAAGGAAAGGTGTAATATTTGTTTGGAGGCAGAGAATGGTGATGTGAGTAGAAGTGGGTAGTTTTGTGGGTATGTTGAGAGGGATAAAGAAGTAGCGGGATGAAGATATAAAAGATAAAAAGAGATGAAAGAGTTGTGATAGGAGGAGGATGGAGGTGCAAAAGATGAGAAAAAGATAAGAGAAGGATAAGAAAAACTATACGTGTATTTATGTTGACCTATTCTTTTGAGTAGAGGGACAGATGTGGTTGTTGAGAAAGTATTTCTTTAGAGATAATTTGAAAGCATTTAATGAGTCTAGGAAGGTGATATCAGGGTGAAGGACATTCCAAATCCTAGCTATGTCATAGGAGCAGAGGCTATGTCCAGCTCTTTTATTAGGTTTCCCAATGGTTACAAGTTGTTTGTTAGTAGATTATAGATTTTGGAGAGGGGAGTAGGGTTGTAGTATGTCCTGAAGGGTAGGGCAGCTATCTGGTTTATAAATGAATTTGTGAGCTAGTGTTAGTTGGGTGTAATTGAGGTATTGTTGCAGCTCTAGCCAGTTGAGTTCCTCAAGAGCTAAATAGTGATGTGAATGATATGGTAAACCAGTAGTAAATTTGGAAATTTTGTGATAGCATGTTTGGAGTTTTTTTTTTAAGAGATTGGTAGAGGTTGGTAAAGATGGGGGCTCTGTAAAGAAGGGATGTGTTATTCGAAGGAGAGTCTGCTGTCTGTGGTAATCCCTAATAGCTCAGCATGAGATACTATTTCTATTTTTGTGTAAGGCCCAAGGAAACAAACTGCTGCAGGTAAAATCCAGAAGAACTTTAATCTAGAAACATTTTAAAATAAAAACTAGTTTAAAACTATGAGAGATAAATGCTTTCATTCACACAAAATACATGAACTTCATCAGATAAACATTGCTGGAAGTACACACACAATTTGTAACTTTTGTGTTCAATCACATGACCGCCAAGCCCTCAGGAAATGAAGCATTTCTTAAAGGAGCCACCACAAAGAAATCCATGTTTCTTCAGTTTGTTTTTTGGCCTGGTTTGTTTTGTATTATGGCCAGTGGAACACAGACTGCAACTGCTTCACAAATTTTTTCCTGTGAGTTGGACTTACAGATAACACCAATGGTGGGTGATTTGACTTTACTCAACAAACAACCATCAATCACAGAAGGTATATAATCTTGCAGCAGCTCATTTCAATACAGTTACAGCACTGCCAACACAGAATGAATTTTCTGGTGCCTCCAGGAACTTGGACTTGAATTCTGGCTATTTTTCTTCTGCTTCTAATAGTACTGGATTACAAAATATAGGTAAGAATTTAAATACATCACTTTTAAAAATTATTAATGGATCTTTCAGTTCTTCAAACCATAGGGGACAGGTTTTGTCTCAGCCCCCTTTACTGGGTGAATGGTTACATTCTGTAGTGTTGTTCATAGAATCCCATGTGGAGGAGAATGTCAGTTTTGAAGAAAAACTGGCTGAAATGGACTATAAATTATAGAAAGTAAAGACATTACAGCTGAATAATGCATATTTCAAAGAATGTATTAAGGTGAATGTAGTACCAAAAGGACTACGTATGTGGCAATTCAACTGGTCTCATTCCTAACTCTGAGTTAGGAATGAACTCTTGAATGTATTTGACAGACATGGAATGGAGTATATGGATATGACTGTAAAATATAACAATAAATTAACTGATAAAATCATGGCAGATCTAGAAATCTTGAACAATTCAATCATTCATGATTTGCAATATGAATCATTTAAGTATGAACATATCCACATTTTCAGGAGTATTGATGAAAATATTCGTTTATGCAAAGTTAAGAAACTTGAGAGAGATAGACTTGAATGCAAAGAAAAGAAGGCGTACCCCACCTCCCCCACCATCTCAAGCTTGGGGTACCAGATTTAAGGTTAATGTTAATATTCATGCATTGGGTGATGAGCAAACTGACCTGAGACAGGATGTGATGGATGATTTGTTGGAGGATGAAAATGAGGGCTATTTTTTAGAACATGGGGCAACTCCAGTTCTTCAGAGGTCAGAAAGGATCAGGAATGGATATTCCACTCAGAACAATCAATGGAACAACAGGAATCTTCCCAGGCAGAACTTGAACACAACCCAACAAAAATGGAGAGAAGGAATCAGGAGACAGAATGGGCACTGGAATTACAAGAAGTGGAACTGAGCACAGTCCCTGATGTTACTACATGTATGCTACCCCCAGGCACCACTGTGACGAATTCTACTGGTGATTTCACTGTCTACAATTTTTCATCTGTTAACATCGTTTCTTGTCATGAGGATTTATTTGCTCAAGGTCTAACTTTTGTACCTAACAGACACATGGATGTTCTAAGCACACTCATGGATCTTAAGGAATATTGTAGAAAATTAAAATTCATGTGATGTTTCAAAATGTGGGATCAGCCATGTAACCATTAAGTATATCCAGCACTTATAATCCCCAATCCACCCTGTGATTAACTGTTTTGAAAAAAATCTGTGAGTTTGATATTTGCAACCTGGCACATTTGGATGGCAAGGTAAGAAAACATACTTTCAAATGCAATCTTTCTAGAGAAGAAACAGTGAGATTAAATGATTTATAAAGCAACAAAGAAATCAGGACCATGCCACCTGACAAAGTAGGTGGATTAGTCGTGATGAATGTGTGTGACTATAATATGAAAATGAGGTCCATTTTTGCATCTGACACCTATAAGGAGGTGTCTGTGAATGAGTGCAATGCTGCATACAATAGAATAAAGGCAAATATAAATGACTTATTTATTGACCAGCAAATCTCAATTGATGATTATAACTATCTAAATTTTATTGCATCCTAAGATCTCCCACATATTTGGTTTGTCTAAGATACACAAAAACAAAGATCAGCCACCTATGCGATCAATTGCTAATGACTGTGGTTCTATCACCCACCCCTTGGCCAAATTTTTGGACACTAGATTAAAAAGTTTGGATACTCAAGAGCCACATGTTTGCCGTATTTGTGGGAATTTTTACAAAAAATGAATGACCTTCCCATTCAAGGACACATACACCTCTATCACAGTGAATGTCAAGGACTTGTATTTGGTCAATCCTCATGACTTAGGACTGGAATGGTTTTCTGAATTTTTGATGGAGAAAAATATCCCACAAGACCAAATTAATATTTATGTCAATGTATTGGAGATTGCACTTAAAAATAATTTGATTAAATTTGGAAGTGATTTGTTCTTAAAACAAGCAGGGGTAGCAATGGGTGCAGCATGTGGAGGTCTTTTATTATGATACAATGGGAAAAGACATTCTTATTTAACTCCCCTTTTTTGCATCATGTAGATTCTGCACATGCTTTTTGGGTGATATTTTCATCCTGTGGAATGGTGAAGCTCACGACATCCCCCATTTTTTGGCATATATTAATCAAACAACAGAGTTTCTTGCATTCAGCTATGAGAGTAATGATGTGAACATAGCTTACCTGGATATATGGTTGGCCAAGGACAACACAAACAGAAGATTCACCTCCAAAATGTATAGGAAACCCACTTATTCGAATAGTTTTATCCATTTTGACAGTTTACACCCTATAACACAGAAAAGGGCAGTGGTCAAGGGCCAGTTTGTGAGGGCAGCCAAAATGACCACAGAAGATGCTGCCTTTGGGGATGAGTGCATATTGCTGAAAAACATGTTTTTTTAAAATGTGGCTATCCTGCAAACTTTGTCAACAACTTGATGCTAGAAGTGATCAATAAACATGAGTCTCAACATTTTTTGCCAATTCTGGGAGGACCTTGTGTGACCAACAACGGAAGTCAGGAAGTCCTAGATGGTGGGAATACTACATCAATGCCACCCATGGCTGAAACTGCAAACACAAATACAGAAACTTTCAGGAATTTTTTTATTACAATCTGTTCTACTGAAGGTCTCTCCATTAAATCAATTCTGGAAAAGAATTGGTGTCTTCTCCTACAAGAGAATACATTCATGATTATGTGGGGCCAGGTCCACGACTGGTGTTCAAAAGGGGCAGGAATTTGAAAACAATATTAGAACATAATTGGTCCAAACAGCAACATAAGCAAAATTCTGAATTTATTGGGATGAAAAAGTGTGGTTGTTGCCTCTACTGCCCCAATATTCTGGTGTGCCATGAAATTGCTTTGAACAACCAGGTGGTTGCTATAAGAAACAGATTTAATTGTTGTACAACAAAGGTGGTATATTGTGTACTGTGTATGTTCTTCCCCTGTTTTTACACAGGAAAAATGGAGAGGAGACTTTCCAGACAGAATATATGAGCATTTGTATGAAATCAGAATGAAAAATAGACTAACGTCCTCTCCAAACACATAAAATGTTACCCACACCACACGTTCAAATTTTGTATTTTGTAACAAATGACTTCCAACAGTAATGAAAGTCCAAGAACCTTATTTCTGGAATAACTAGAACTATATTGGCAGCTGTGTTTGAATGCCAGTAACTGGCCTGGACTCAATGAACATGTTTAAGTAGCATGTTTGCTCTAGTAAAAGCACTGGAAAGATGAGCGCTAAATACAGGGTTTATATTTGACATATTTTTGCATACTTTTGTCTATATTTTTCCTGAGTTTATAGGGGATGCATGTCAGTGTTACACACTGTGAATTTCTTTTTGGTGACTCCTTTAAGATGATTTCCTGGGGGCTTAGCAGTCGTGATTGAACACAAAAGTTACAAATTGCATGTGTACTTCCAGCAATGTTTATATGATGACGTTCATGTATTTTTGTGAACAAAAGTACTTATCTTTCATAGTATTAAATACGTTTTTATTTCAAAAAGTTTCTAGATTAAAGGTTTTCTAGATTTTACCTACAGCAGTTTGTTTCTTTGGGCCTTCCAGTTGTCTTTTAATCTGTGTTTCTTCAGTTTATTTTTTGGCCTGATTTCTATTTTTGTCTTATTTTTTGTCTATGGTGAAATCCTGTGAGATTGGCTTTGTTGAGAATACCATGAGTTTAGTTTTCCTTGCATTGAGTAGAATTTGTGCTTTGGTTAACCAGATTTTTAGTGATGTAAAGGCATTTTGTGATAAGGTTTGTAAATGGTGGATATTGTTAGAGGATGTGATGATGCTGGAGTCATCCATGTACTGTATAAGTGTGCTTTGAAGTGAGGCAGAATATAGTTTATTTATGAAAATATTGAAGAACAGTGGCCCTAAAATGGACCCTTGGGGGACTCCTGTTTTATTGCGTAGGAATTCAGATATACTACATTGCCATCTAACACTTTGCTGTCTGTCTACTAAACAGCTTGTAAATCATGTAAGAGTGGATTGAGAACATTGAATATTTGATAACTGTAGAAGTAATTTGTGGTAAGACTGTGTTGAAAGCCTTTGATAGGTCTAACAGAAGTACTGAAGTAATTTGACCAGCATCAAGGGCCTTGTTTACAATGTCTGTGAAGGGAAGGAGGGCAGTGGAGGTAATTTGTGCTGGGTGGAAGCCATATTGAGTTGGTTTAAGGAGGTTGTTATCAGTTAAATATTTCATGAGTTGTGTGTGAATACATTTTCCTAACAGTTTAGATAGAGGGGAGAGAATAGATATGGGTTGGTAGTTAAAGAGTTTGTTGGTGTTGCTACCTTTGTGTAGAGGAGTTATGATGGATTTCTTCCATAATTTAGGAAAATTAGATTCTGTAATAGATGTATTAATGAGGATACTAACATGGTATGATATTGCGTGGGCTGCAAGTTTTAGGTACTCTGAAGGAAGGTTGTCAGCATATTGTGAGCAATGTTTCAGTTCTTTAAGAAGTTTGTGCACTAGTGAGGTAGGAACAGTATTAATAGAAAAATAACACATTATAGAGGGTTAGTTTGAGCTATATGTAATGGGTCTAGATTATCAGAGGTGCTAGTGAGATTGTTAGGTCATGGCTGATTTAAAAGGCTAAGCATACTATCAATGAAGTGTGAGTTGAAAAGATGGGCTGTTTCATCTGGATTTTTGTCTGCAGCTGGAGAGGGGTCCAGGGTTAAGGAGTGTGGAGATGGATTTCCAGAATTTCTGTGGGTTGTTTGTTTGGGTAAGTAATTGCTGAATGAAATATTTTTTTTATCTGTATTTATTTGTTTTTTGGCTAAATTTCATAGTTGTTTGTATTTGAGATGGGTTGTTTCTGTTTTGTTTTTGTGCCATTCTTTATGGACTACATATTTAATGAAACAATAGCAGTACAAAAATGGATAGAGTGAGACACTATATGAATGGCAATTTACTTACAATAGTCCAAACAACTTGATGAAATGTAACATGCACAAAAACAGGAAAAAATTATTTAAACCACTGCTGCACACCACTTGGACTAGTGTTAGGAAGAAGATGAGAGACTGAGTGTGGAAAGATGGAGCAGAACACCAGTAGGAAAGGTTTAAATTCCACAATGCATTGTGGGTGCTACAAAGTGAAAGTAAGAAACAACAACTGGAAAATAGAAAGAAAAATAAAACAGGGAAAAGAGATGGAGTTGAGTGTAGACAAGCTTCTAAGTGTAGAACCATGTCTCAGTACAGTGCGAGAGACAATCAGTCACAGAAAACAATAAATTTACCCATGCAGTGAAGGATATCTTCAGTCAGTAATTAAAGATTATAAATTGTGCTTAAAGTAATTACATAGACTAATTATGGCTTGTATCTTATTTTAGAAACCACTGTCAGGAAATGGAGTATTATTTATTACGGAGATAAATTATGAACTGTAGATATTGTAAAGAGAGGCAGGGGAATACTAAATTGGATACAGAGACAAGGTTAGAGAGGGGGAAAGGGTGGCAGAGAAATGGCTCAGTGAGGTGTGGGCCGCTTCTCAAACTACTTTTCAAACTCTGTGCAGTCCTGATAACCCCACTGAGCTATGCCACCATACAGCAATGCATGTACTGCAATGAATTCATGCCATTGTATTATCACTGTTTAGTTAAAAGTATTTAAAAGTATTAGATAAACCTGGATTTGAACGCTCTATCAGTCTGTGCTCAAAAAGAAATGTGTCAATGCATTTACACCTGCTGCCATAGAGTCAGTTAAATAACAGGTGTGTTTCATACAGTCAGTACTAACTCTCTTTGGCAATGTGGCTCACATTTGCACACTGCTTAGCTACACGCAAACAGGGAAATTATATCTCACATGTGCAAACCTGCTGTTCACCACACTATGGGCAATGAAATATTATTATGTATTACTGCAGTTTACTGTCCATTTCCCATCTATGCCATTAAATTACATGTGGAAACATAACAAACTGAAGGCCCTATCTAACAATATGTCACCTATTTACAATACAGGCATGTTTTGCCTCCCCCGAAGCACTGCAACCCTGGTGTTTCAGTACTTTTTTCACATGTATATCACCTACACTATAGAAATGAATATCAAATGTTGTGTGCTATGCAACGCTCATGAATCTGTTAGCATGCAGAATTAGAATTACTGACCCATGAGCCTATAAAGCCTTATCTGCAACTCTAGGGAAGGAATCAGCATGGGCCTTATCCACAGGGACATAGGTGACCCTCAACACACTTGACAAAACCCATTTTGGTTTTGTCAAGGGTAAATCTTGCTTATTAAACCAGTGGACTTTCTTGCTACTGACTCCAAAGACCTGGATAAGGAATAACAGGACATACCTCCTATGCTGAGTTATTGAAGGCCTTTGACACTATCCCCCATTCAGGTATCATAGAGAAAATCTCCCACATAAAACTAGATGAATAGCCAACTTGTTCAGGGAGGTCATAGCTATGCTATACTCTACCCTTATTAGACCACTAATTTGAGTACAATGCTCCCTTCTGTCTGTACCTCACCAGACACCTGCAGCAACTGGAGAAAACACAGATGTTTGTGACTGGGAGAATTCAGGGCCTCTAAAACATGACATACATGGAAAGACTGAAAGACCTGTCACAGTATCATGCAAGCTGCTGAGAGGTGACCTATGCCTGGCCTACAGAGCAGTCTCAGATCTTACCCTACTGCAAATACTGGACATCTGAAAATTGAAAGGGTCAAAAATAACTTGCTCCAGGGATCTCAACCTAGCCTATGACTTAAACAAAACTTCCTGGGGAGACATATATATCTCCCAAGTGATTGCCACTCATCTGTAATAGGCTTTCACTGCATGTGTAGCAGTGCTCCTCAATGACACTATTCAAGTGCAACCTTGACAACTGGATTGGTGACTGTAAATTCACCCCTGGGTGGCATCTGTGTCCTTCATGGACAGGGAGAGATGGTGCTGAACAAAAAAATCACTCTGCTAACAATGACCATCTAACTATGCTACATAAGGGTACTTGTATTTTTACATGGCTAGGCTTGTAAATATTCTAGGACCATTAGGCTAGTAACCTCCTATGAACCTATAAAGGTATGAACCTATACAGGCCTCCCAAAATCTTCTCTCCAACATGCCCTGTTGATGTCATCCACTATAAGTTGACCTGGAGTCTTGTAATAGTCAGATTTGTTCCATGATGTTTGCATAAAGCACTGAGTATTGTAGCCTGTGTACTTTGATAGGTATTCAGTTCTCACTGCAATCAGTTGTGTGTGTGTGTGTGTGTGTGTGTGTGTGTGTGTGTGTGTGTGTGTGTGTGTGTGTGCACGTGTGTCTAGCCAGAAGAGCAGAAGTTAGTATCCTGCAGTTACCTCTGCAATCCCATGGATTGGCAGTATTTTGATACTTGCACATGCCTAAACATCTATTTCATGCAGGTCTCCCAACATCTTCTCTCCAACATGCCCTGCTGATGTCATCCACTATAAGTTGACCTGAAGTCTTGTAAATGTCAGACTTGTGCCGTGGTACTTACATAAAGTATAGAGTTCTATAATATGTGTATTTAGGTGAGGGTCCTGTTCTCCCTGCAGTCAAGTGTGTGTGTGTGTGTGTGTGTGTGTGTGTGTGTGTGTGTGTGTGTGTGTGTGTGTGTGTGTGTGTGCGTGTGTGTGTGTGTGCATCTAGCCAGAAGAACAGAAGTGTGTATGCTACAGTTACTACTGCAATCTCCATGGATTGACAATATTTTCATACTTGCACATGTCTACACATCAATTTCATTCAGGCCTCCCGACATGTTCTCTCCAACATGCCCTGCTGATGTCATCCACTATAAGATGACCTGCAGTCTTATAAAAGTCAGACTTGTACTGTGGTGCTTGTGTAAAGTACTGAGCTCTGTAGTCTTTGTACTTAGGTAGGGGTTCTGTTTTCATTGCAGTCAAGTGTGTGTGTGTGTGTGTGTGTGTGTGTGTGTGTGTGTGTGTGTGTGTGTGTGTGTGTGTGTGTGTGTGTGTCTGTGTGTGTCCATGTGCATGTGCACTTGCTTGACATTACAGAGAGCATTTTACAACAGCATGTGGGACACTGTTATTGCTATATTCTCCTCACCTGACACCGCTGATGTCATCTGCTATAAAGTGTTGTTTGAGACACTCCAAGTCAGAATTGGGCTGCATGCTTCAATTAAATAGAGTTTTGTAGTCTGTGTACTTAGATAGGTTGGGGTTTTATTTTCACTGTAGTCAACTGGTGTGTGTGTGTGTGTGTATGTGTGTGTGTGTGTGTGTGTGCACTTGCTTAACATTACAGAGAACTTTTTACACCAGCAAGTGGGACACTGTTATTTCCATATTCTCCTCACCAGACACCGCTGATATTATCAGCTATAAACTGTTGTCTGAGATACTCCAAGTCAGTATTGAGCTGTGGTGCTTGGATTAAATACAGAGTTCTGTAGTATCTGTACTTAGATAGGGAGTCGTTCTGTTCTCACTGCAATCAACTGGATGTGTGTGCATGCACGCATACATGCACACTTGTTTGACATTACAGAGAGCCTTTTACACCAGCATGTGGGAGAGTGTTATTGCCATATTCTCCTCACCAGACACTGGTGATGCTATCAACTATATGTGATATGTAGACGTGCACTATTCCCACTAGTGTAGGGTCAGAGACTAGCCATGGAGGCCAGGCAGAAATCATCTCATCCTATGCGATACAGATTACAGTGACATGGATTTCAGTATGTCCACATGCATCATGGCATGGTTTGTATGCACTGTGTTTCCTAGGTGAGTAACCCGTGTGGTCTGTCCAGCTGCTGCATGTGTCTGGTGTGGTACATGCAAAAGATAGCATTATACTTTTTTAATTTCTCCAAGTCTTTTGGGTTTCTAATACCATGACGGGAATGGACCCCATTCCTAAGTCAAAGTACAATTAGTGTTCTTGAAATTAGTATTGTTTCACTCTTTGGTATCAGCCAGTAGTGCTCTTTGCATACTCTATATTAGTGTTCTGATGAGGTTCGAGTACAGTGCTGTAATACAATCCTGAGATCCGAATATGATGGCATGACTTTTGATGTGCACAACACAGGCTTTCAATACCAGTGTGGACCCTTGGTGGTCGAAATTCAGAACGCTATGTATGTGTGTTCCCAGTGCTTACATTAGTGGGTTTCAGCATACTGGGACTGTTGTCAATGCTGTAATTACAAGGGAATTCCACTTTGCAGAAGGCCAAAATAAAGACATATTTTTGCATTTATTTGTAGACCATGTAGCTTTGTCACCAATCATTTGTCTGTGCTAGCCCTTCCTCTAGTATGTTATTATTATAGATGGACTCAATAATTGCCCCCAGTATGTAAGAATCAGCAAACGCAGTAAGCCAGAGGCTGTACGCTTTCATCTGAATTGTTGTGAAATAGATTCCAAACAGTCAAGGGCCAAATCCAGATCCCTGGCATACACCAATGGTGACAGCTCTACTGGTACAGGTTGAGTCACCAACTTTCACACTATATGTTCTGTCAGTGAGACAATTAGTTACGGATCTAGTGACATGAGGTTTAATCCCCAGCTGGGAGAGTTTCTCAAGGATCCCTGCATGGGCGATTTTGTACAATGCTAGGACAGCTGAGGATGGTCAGTGTGCACTGTCTTATCTACATCCAGGCTTATCACACAGAATCAATGGGCTGTGACAATATCACAGATCACCTATCATGTGACTCATCATATACACCTTCCTGACATGGTTGAATACACATTTCAACACACCCTCCACACAGACTATGTTGCTGTAGAACAGTGTTTTCAATATGCATCTGTGTGAGTTGGGGGGCAGTACCCAATGCATGAACGTATAGACACATACACATCCTGACTCCTCATCTGTGAAGTAGACCAACATGTCATCATGGATGTTTCCAAATGGACACTAGTGATATCCCGGCTGTGTGCAACAGACCTGTTTGAGTTGTTAATGCTACATAATGTCTTTTACATCTGTTAGATATCCTCAAATAGGTAATCAAGGGCATGGTTGATGACAAGACTATCAGCCGTTTGTACTTGACAAGGCCAAGGCATTTGGCAGAAAACCACACAGAAGTATTCACTCAGCACTGTCAGATGTGGCCAAATACAACTATGTCACCACGTGGGTAGACCAGTGTATCACATACATGGCATCTAAGTATGCTGACATGTATGAAGTGAACTATATCTCAGGTCCAGTAATCAGGCCTGCTAGCCCCTTTCCTGTCCATTATTTAAATGATGGACATCACAGATGAATTCACATCCTGTGTCCAAACAGCTGCATGAAGGACTACAGTTTGTAGGTGTGATGCCCCTGCACTGGCCTGGTAATCAGGGATCCTCAAACCTCACCACTAGCACCAGTGAGGGACGTATACATTAGTAAGATAATAAGTACACACATAGTAAAGTACAATTTTCCTTAAGAGCACACAGAAATAACAGTCAGTCTTGGGCTGGTTTCTCTCTCTCTCCAGATCCCCAATAAAACTCCCCACTGGCACAGCTATAGGGTTAAGATCTCAGCTGAGCAGTCAAGCCAAAACCTCCAGCATCCTCTCTGTCCAACCAGTGCTTTGTGTCCCTGCCCAAGTAGCTGACACACACACTTAGAGCTTTGATTTATATACAAACACACACACACATCCTGGGAAAGGCTGGCACAGGTTTACTAGCTATGCCCCCTTCTGCCCAGACTAGAAAATCTGAAGGTAATGCTACTTAATGCTAGAAGTCTAAACCTCAAAATGCACTCTCTCAAGGCACTCCTAAAAATGGAGAACATCGATATCTGTGCAGTAACTGAGACCTGGTTCAAGGCTCCAGAGAGCACCCCTGCAATACCAGGCTACAACTCTTACCACACTTTTTGGCCACCAAACCAGGACCAAAACACTAAAGGTGGAGGAGTGTCAGTATTCACCAAGGATATTCACACCACCATGCTAGTTGCCCAACACATTGCGTCTGAAATTCTCCAGGTGCAACTAACACTAGGTAAGACTACAATCCAATCTGTAGCTTGCTACAGATCCCCCACCATATCCCAAGATTCTCACTACACCATTCTAAACATACTGGAAAATATTAAGATAGAACCAAACACCCTAATACTGGGTGATTTTAACTACCCTGCCATTAACTGGGAAAACTACTCATGTACCAACACCTTTGCCCAACGGTTCTTGGAATTCATAAATTCCAATGCTCTGGATCAACTAATCCATACTCCCACCAGGGGCTCCAATATCCTAGACCTGGTCATTACCAACATGGGAAATCAATGCTCTACACCTATGGTCACTCCCTCGTTAGTCAGGTCTGACCATAAGCTAATCACCCTTAACATCCACATCCCACCCCCACCCCCCAGTAAGGAAACCTCAATAAAAAACTTCTCCAAAGCCAACTTCATGCTACTCAGGTCAGAAGTGACAAACTTCATGACACCCATGCAGACAAGAACTGAAAGTTCAACTGCTGAATCCTACACTAAGGCACTGTACGAGCACATCCACTCATGCATGAATCGTGCCATCCCAAATAGAACCAGGATGCTCTCATCCAAAAAAAGGAAGCCAGTCTGGTGGTCCCCTGCCATAAACAAATTTTACAACAAAAGGAAGAAACTGTTGCAGAAAAGAAGAAAATCCCAGGATGCAAAAAACTCCCTTACCAGCCTCAGTAAGAAACTTAGATCCCTCATAAAATCCTCCAAAGCAAGTTACGAAAATAAAATTTCCAAAGATTCCAAAGACAACCACAAGGCATTCTATAACTATGTCAAGAATCTAAATGGCAATGCTCAGATCTGCTCTGAGCTAAAACAGAATGGCATTAAATATACTGATCCCAAGGATATTGCCAATATCCTGGCAGATCGATTCAGTGCCAACTTCACCCCCCTCTCACCCCCTAAATGGCCCATCGCAATACCAGAAAATTGCCAAATTCCAGTAATAACGGCCACACAGGTAAAAAATGCACTCTCCAAAGCTAAGAATACAGCATCCATGGGACCAGATGACATCACGGGCTGTGTACTCATGAACTAAAATATGAACTGGCACCTCACCTAAGTGTCATGTTTAATCATAGCCTCACCTCAGGTTTCGTGCCCACTGAGTGGCTCAGCGCTACAGTTATGCCACTCTACAAGGGGGGATCCACCTTGGATCCTGGAAACTACCATCCCATCAGTCTGACAAGCCTTATCTGCAAGGCCATGGAGCGTATTATCATGGAACTTATAAACAAAGACATTGGCAACCTTCAAACACTGGACCCCACCCAGTTTGGGTTCGTGAAGGGCCGATCTCTTCTCCTGAACCTGATTGACTTCTTTGAATCAGTCTCCAGAGCCATGGACAAGGGTAAGGTGGTCCATACAGCCTATCTAGACCTTGCCAAGGCCTTTGACATCATCCCCCACTCTGGAATCATAGATAAACTTACTAAGCTGGGCATTAATCCCTACATCACCCAATGGGTTGCTAACTGGCTTACTGATAGAACACACATTGTAAAAGTATCTGACTCCAAATCCAGCTCCAGACAAGTGACAAGTGGAGTACCTTAGGGTTCAGTCCTGGGACCGCTAATATTTGGCATCTACTTCTCTGAAGTACAGGCCAACACTAAGGGACTCTGGCTAACAAAGTACACAGATGACTGCAAACTGGGAGCCATTATTGAATCCCCAAATTATGTGGATACTGTACAAAAGGGCCTTACAGAAACAGATGCTTGGTGCCAGAGCCATAGGCTCAAGCTCAATGCCAAGAAATGTATAGTTATCCCCTTTGGGAAAAAAAACATGTATCCGTGAATTACCATATAGGTGGTAGTACACTAAACACTGAAAATGTGATAAGAGACTTAGGGACACAGGTGGACAGTGGCCTCATCTTCGATAACCACATCACCACAACAGTCAGGAAATCCTTCTATGTAGCGCACCTCATCACTAAGGGCTTTTCATCCAGAAAAAAGGAGGTCATTGTCCCACTGAACTCATCCCTCATTAGACCCATTATAGAATTCAACACCCCGTTTGGTATGTACCTCTCAAGACATCTGCAACAACTGGAAAGGCCGCAGAAATATCTCACTGAAAGAATCGCAGGCCTAAAGCAGATGCCCTACGCTGACCGCCTTAAAAAACTCTAGCTATACTCTGTCGCATATCATCTACTCAGAGGCGATCTGTGCTTAACATACAAGGTCATGTCAAACCCAGAGCTGTTGGACATACTACACTTAAAGAAATCCCAATCCCTCAGAGCCACACACTCCAGGGATCTAAACCTTGTCATCACAATAAACCAAACATGCTAGAGGGATAGGTTCCTGACCCAGAGACTCCCCAGACACTGGAATAGATTGCCCATACATGTCAAGCAGAGTGCCACTTTGGCCCTCTTCAAAAGGAACCTTGATGATTGGATGGGAGTAAGGAAATTCACCCCGGGGATCACATCAGTCGCCCTGTTAGACAGGGGTCCAGGGGAAGTAAATAGTGTGGGAAGAAATAGCCAGGGAATTGTTATGGCTAGGCTTGTATAGGCCCTAGGGCTGATAGCCTAGTACCAGCCTATGAACCTATGAATCACTGCCACCAACCAGTTCTTTATCAGCTATTAAAAGGCCCTTACAAAGGTTGACCAATTCTATTGTGTAATGTTACTATTATCCAAATGGTAAGTGTGACCAAGGCCAAGGATATTGGAGTGGCCTATACAGTGTCACCAAATACATATGCAAGTCATCTAAGAGCTAAAATAGTTCTAAACAAACCAGCCACAATTAAAAGGTTTAAATATATTTAATAGTAAATAATAAAAGAACAAGATAATATTCCATAACTCAGTACAGTGACTACAGAGCTCAGAATCACAGGAAGTATTTTAAAACAACATTGCAGGTCAGTCTCAAATAAAAACAGAAAACATCTAAACTAATCTTACTATATTCCTATCTATCTCTAAGAGAGACTAATGTACCCTGATTACTTACTATTAGCAAGGCAAGTGCTGATGAGAGGATGTTTCCTGGTCCAAAGGCAAATACAAAATGCATAGTCTCTGACAGAGTTCACAAACTGATATCAAAACATTACTGCTGGGTCAGCTGGATGATATCACTATTTGTCACCTGCCTTCAGTTCCTAGGCTAACAGATACCAACAGAAGTTTTAGTATCTCTGTGTGAGAAGTACATATTTCTCAGACGTTTGCCTAGAACTGTAAGTTGTAAAACAATTAACACTTTTACATTTGAAATTTAGTAATTATTTCTGTTTGATGACAATAGAAAGTAACTTTTAGCTCTAGACATCCTGTCTTCTTGCTGCATTAAAACACAAATATAAAACAATTTATTTTTCAACTTATTTTACTTGAGGGCTTGCAAGTTAACTCTGTATGTTCCAGTTACTACCATGAAAGCGCACATTTCCATAGGCACATAGTCCATATACATTTCTGTTCTTTTCCAGTAGGGTACACTGTGGTTACATTCTTAAAGGCAGTACATAACATACAGTTCAACACACACTTCTGCACCAGTAGTTTAATATACACATAACATATAGTTATCTTACATTTGTAAGACAAGCCTATGGATCATATTAGTATTCACAAATAACATATGATTATTTACAAAATTGCAGATAGCTGGGCTGGCAGTGTCACATTTCTATATAAATCATATTAATATTTTCAAGTGACATATAATTATTTACAAAATTCCAGCTAGTTGGGCTGGCAGCATTTCGGTTTGTCACACTTCTCCCCCCCACGAGAACTCAAGATAATTTCTCAAGTGACCCTTGAGAAATATTGCTTGAGAGGGTTGACCCTATCTGGGAATGCCTTACTCCATTCCCTGTCTTGAGATTCCAGCTGCCTTTGTATTGCTGACCCCAGTACCGTGCTCCCATCATATGTCTGCAACCCTAGGCTCCATCATAGTTATCTGGGATTTTCTTGGCTGACTCACTGTAGCCATAGATTTCCCTCAGACTCCTCCTGCCTTCTATTGCCAATACTTAGCACAAGGGCCTCCCTATCATGGTAAGGTTTCATTGTGTTAACATGGTACAATTTGTGACCCTGTAGATAACATCACTGACCTTCCTTACCACCTTGTATGGTCCCTCCCAAGCTGCCTACAGCTTTCTGTGTCTGATAGGAATGAGAACCATTACCTGCTGCCCTACAGAATACTCTTTAGCTCAAGCATTCCTGTCATACCAGACCTTTTTCTGCTGTTGGGCTTCTGCCAGATTCTCCTGGGCCAAGCCCATGAGTTTCCTAAGCCTTGTCCTGAGGCTTAGGACATATGTCACAACAAACTCCTTGTGGGATTCACGCTCACCCTCCCACTCGTCTCAAATCATATCTAGAGGTCCCCTTACCCTATGCCCATACAGCAACTGAAAAACCCATGGATACCCTGGGGAACCTAATATTTGTCCCAGTCCCTCTTAAACTGGTTGCAAATGCTCGTAGCATTGCCTTGAGTGTAGAGTTTAACCTCTTAACAAGACCATTAGTCTGGGGATGGTAGGGGCAGTCTTTAGGTGCTTCACCCCACAGTTATTCCACAGACAAGCCAGCAGGTCTGACATGAAATTGGCACCTCTGTCAGTTAGTATTTCTTTTGGGAAACCTACCTTGCTGAAAATCTCTAACAAAGCATTTGCCACTTTTTCCTGCCTCAATGGAGGACAGGGCCACTGCTTCAGGGTATCTGGTAGCATAATCTACTACTACTAGGATATACTTTTTCCCTGTGGAACTTGGGGTACTCAGAGGCCCCACTTTATTTATAGCTACCCTCTGAAATGGCTCCTCAATCACAGGTAAAGGCATCATAGGAGCTTTCACCTTGTCTCCTGCCTTGCCTAACTTTTGGCACTGCATACAGGTCCTGCAGTGCCCTGTTACATCTCTGGAAATCTCAGACCAATAGAGGTTCTGCATAATATGTCTCTTTGTATGTTTTTGCCCATATGACCTGCAAAGGGAATATCATGGGCTATGGCTAGAAGTGTCAGACAGTAGGCTCTGGGTAAAATGCTGTATTCTCTCACCCTCTAGCCCTCCCGTAGGGGTCCACTCTCTATACAGTAACCCTTTGTCCCAGTATACAGAGTCTCCCTTCCCTTGAGAATCAGGTGCCTCACTAGCTACCTCCCTCAGGCATTGTAATGTTGGGTGCGAGACTTGAGCCTGTCTCAACTCTCTCTTAGTAACCCTTCCCAGCTCCCCATCCACAGGACATCTGGCATCCTCTGACAGCGGTGCCTCACTTTCAGCTTGAGTACTACTACTCACCTCTGCCCTTGCAGTCACTCTGTCCATGGGAACATCAGTATCCACAAGCAACTGTGACTCACCTTCAGTCTCAGTGCTACAGGGTAGTCCGCTCCCTGAAGTAATCACCTCACCAGTCCTGGCTGCAAGTGTGTGGTCTGTCTGGTTCTTCCCAGGCTATCAAACCCACATGCTTGTCTCCAAGCCTGACTGCGTGTAACTGCATGCACACACAGTACTACATTATCAAAATCATTCCCTATCAGGATGTCTGCAGGGTGGTAGTTTGGTACCCTTGTTGTCTTGAGATATCCTACTGTTGGCATTTTGTCATTCCCACTTACTGGTTCTCCCAGCTTTTGTTCCCCACTTTGCCTCTGTGGACATTTATATGCTACATGGCCTCACTGGTTTCATTTAAAACATTGAACCCTTGGTCCTGGACTTTTACCTGGACTAGTGGCTTTGCCTGCTACTGGCAGACTCTGTTTGGGGTAATCTAGGCTGCCCACCATGGGTTCCCTTAGACTCATGAGCAGTACTGGGTGTCCCTTTCCTGTGCAGTGATGCCCTGCATGCAAAGTATAGGTCTCCCTTCTTCCTCAACAGATCTACAGTATTGCATTGTCTATCTGCTAACCAGATTCTCATGTCCTCAGGCAAAGTCCTCAGGGCTTGTTCCCTCACCAAAAAGTCTGCCAGCCCTTCAAAAGTGGTGACTTGACATCCACTCACCCATATATGAAAATAAGTGCTTAGTTCAGCAGCATATTTACACATACTTTCATCTGCCTTGCATCTTTATTCACAAAACTTTTTCCTATAAGCTTCAGGTGTTAATTTAAAAAATTCTACCAAACAGTTCTTTACAACATTATAATTTAAACAGTCAGTATCAGACTATTTGGAAAGAACAGTTGCCACTTTACCATGGAGTAAGGGGGTCAGGTACTGTACCCAGAGCCCTTGGTCAACATTATACTGTTTGCATACCCTCTCCAACATATGAATAAAACTATCAAAATTATCCCCCTCTGTAAATTGTAGAAGACATTTACTGACCTATATTGCTTCCAATCCCAATCTTTGTCATTCAAACATTACATAGCTCATTTAAATCCTGCCGCCTTTTAGACCTCATTCCTTCCTGTATGTACTGTTCCACAATTCCAATCATTGTCTTCAACTGTGATATTAGTATAATACAGACAGTATAAACACACACCAAAGATTGCTGCCACAGCCATGAAAACACCTGCAATGACATGAAGACATGGTGAGACTTGTTATGTCAGGAGAACTAACACACAATTCAAGTATAATGTGGACATCACACCCTATAATCAGACCAAGAGGTATGTGACCTGTGTCCTGGGGTAGATGGTAACCGGAATGTTCACCAGCATGTGGTCACAGTGCTGACTACTCCCTTGTATATAACACAACTACTGAGTATGTGAAGGACATCCACAGCAGAGGCCATAATATCTCCATAGTTCACAGCCTTTATCACACCAATAACCGAGTAAAATGTAGTCTTCTTCATGTACCTCCCTACACATCTTTCAGTGATGTGTAACTGACCTTCCTTACATTACATTAGGCCCTTTCACCTTTGTCACAGTGAGCTGTCATATACCTTATTGGCCATACCTAGGTATTCTTTTTGTGGCATAAACATTACTGTCTGATGGGGCAGAACCCCCATCAAGATGTTACACCAGATGCATGTGTGCTACCTATTCTGGTGATGCACACAGTACACACATAAGTGTTTGAAGACATTAATGGGATGGGTAACATTTGTGACAGTGTGGATTGTGCTATATATATCTATATATATATATATATATATATATATATATATATATATATATATATATATATATATCTACACACACACGCACACACACACACACACACACACACACACACACACACACACACACACACACACACACACACACACACACCATGCACACCAGTTAAGTATCCTGTATTGATCATAATGTCACATACAGGTATAGCAGTGTCCCTCCTAATACCTCCAGCACATGTTATGCTACCAGGACAGTGTGTGTGATTACTGTCATAGAGTGTATCTGTATTATAATAGCTGTGCAGAATCTTCTCTGATCACTCTAAATCACTTTGTTATGTCAGAGACATGGGATTACTGTTGGTATTATTCTGATATCATCAATTGTTGTGCTTGCTTCTTTTAATGTTGTCCATGGGCCTTTACCTGTATCCCACTTGCTGCAGACCTCTGTTGAGATTACACTCATATTCAGGCAAATCCGTTTGCACAGCTACACAATATGCACACTACTCCAGTTGTATGTAACATCCCTAATAGATAACCTCGGCATTATTCATGTAAGGATACTTATCTCACTCAGACATCTTCCCCATTGTTATTTCACTGTGTGTGACAGTCACATAATACACATTTTCACTGTGCAGTCCCTACTGTACTATATTGATATGCGACTGGTGTTGCTGCTATAACTGTCTTCCATTGACATGACCTCATCTGCTGTACATTAGGTCCTTTCACCTGTCCTCTTTCCCTATGTTCATTCCTACAATTCATTTGTATGTCCCAATTCAATAGACACACTTCCTCTGAGTGTTTATTTTACATGGCAGTCCATATAGCCTTACAAATCATTTACACAACTTCAGTACAAAATGCCAGACATGGTATTTCACAATAATCTGCACTATAGATACACTGTCCTTTATTGTGTTTGGACCATATACTTAACTATCATACCTGTCAACTGTCCAGATTTTCATAGAATGTCCAGTTTTTGCTTAATATATCTTTTGGTGTGTTCTGTATCAAAGTTGTGGTGTTCTGCCATATCACTGGAATGATCTCAGGATTGATGTGACTCAATAATTACATACATTTGAGTTTCAAACTTCAAATCCTTCAGAACATGTATTTTAACACAAACCACTGGTTATTCTGCACATTTCTAATGAGCAAGTATGTCAAATATGTCCCTGTATCTGGATCAGTTTCTGCCTATTATGTTGACCTTTGTCCAGATATCTTGCACTAAGAGATTGAGAGCTATCTATTAAGCCCTGGTGATCATTGTGGAATTCCGCTTAAAACCCCAGACCTTCAGTGCTCTGACTTAAATAAGACTGCTATCTGTGTTCACTTACACAGTTTCCTGCCCGGCAACACTTGCCAGCCACGCAACCTCACTTATTTAGGTTTAAAAGCATTACGTGGCATAAATATGCAATGAGAGCTGCTGCTCACTCCACATCACTGCATACACAGAGTTTATTGAATGCCAGGGAATACATTTACACTTTGGGATTCTGGCTTAAGTCATGACTGAAAATGGTTTAATTAGGATCAAGTAGTCAGTTAATAAAAAAGATAATTACATTCAAATTCATTAATAGCATCCCAGACAGTCTTATTTGCATCAATGAAGATTTTATCCCAGTCTGTTTTAAGTGTGCCATACATTAAGTATTAGTTTATACTGGTAAAAGTAATGTAAGGATGTCTGAGCTAGGGTAGCTGAAGTCTTTGAAGCTCGCAAGGTAATTGAGATATGAAAGCCTTTCTTGAGAGTGTGTTACCTCAGGGCATGCTATATTAAGGAAGCAATTGAAGATGGAAAAAGGCAAGGCATTGTAGGTATGGGAGGATATAACCCCTCCACACCAAGTCCTTAAGTAAGGTTTTATATTATAAATGCAGCTGCGTGTTTAAGATGTTTTAGTATTTTCTAAGAAGTTTTAATACTGGATATTTTCTGTCATGTGGTTTCAAGTGGTATGACTGTTGCATAAATGCTTTATGTAAAAGATTGTTAGTCTGGGGAAAATCCTATATTATCTAGTAGACAAAGGTGCTAATTAATAAACCAGTCTGAATATTTCCTGTGGAGTTTCCTCAGTGCTGTAGCTTGTGGTATATATATATATATATATATATATATATATATATATATATATATATATAGAGAGAGAGAGAGAGATAAATATATATACAGGTCTGCTTCTAAATTTTGAAGTTTCAAAACTTCAAATTTCTTATGGTCAAGATCATAAGATCGAAGTTTTGAAACTTCAAACCATTTAAATGGAGATCGATGTACAGTGCGGAATGGTATAGTTACCATTTTCCTAGCAGTAGTGCAATCTCAGAGTTGGTAAATTTAATTAGCAGGTGGTATGGGAGATGCTTGCCCCCTCTGCAAAATGTAAAAATAAAAAAAGATTTTCTTGTTTTTTTTTTTTTTATTTAAATTTCAAAGTTTCAAAACTTTGATCTTATCGTCGAGACCATAAGAAATTTGAGGTTTTGACACTTTGAAATTTAGAAGTAGACCTATATACGCATATATACACTCATGTACACGCACACACACACACACACACACACACACACACACACACACACACACACACACACACTCAAATAACATTTGTGTGTGTGTGTGTGTGTGTGTGTGTGCGTGTGTGTGTGTATGCCTGTGCATTGTTGATATGTAAAGACACACATCATGCACACACACACACACACACACACACACAAAATTATTAATACTCTTGTGTTTTATCTTGTTGAAGTACACAAGTCACCTGCATGAACTGTACAGTATAAACTTTCTTGGCTAACCCTAAATAAATGACTAATAAATGTTATAAGAATAATATTAAAGATTTTAATTTACTGGAACACTTTTCTAGCATTAGGACATCATAAATATTAGACAAACATGGACTGAAACTGAAGAGATCATCTGTTGGAAGGCGTGCAGCCAACAATGTTCATAGAGCAAGCTCATAAAACAAAAATATACATTAATAAGTCAAATGCATTAATCTTAAAAAAAAAACTGTAGTAAAATGCAATAGTTAAATAAGTGTACTAAACTTAAAAGCAGCTAAAACAAGTTTAATACTTCAAAGAATATAAATATGCAGTTATGCATGTGATGTTAGAAATTTGCCATTTAATATATTGAGAAACTAACTGAATGTTGCTCAAAGCTCTTGGGATCTTTAAAATTGTTATGAGCTATTCAATATCAGCAGCTCCCTAGTCATTAACTTAAGGTAACAAAAAGTTAAAGCAATTCCTACTGTCTCTTGACTGCACACTGAGATATTTTTGAGGCTACTGTTTAATGTTGGCAGTAATCCAAGTTTTGCTAAGAAAGTAATTTTTATTTTTTGGCTCAGCAAATCTACAATGAAATGCCAATGTTGTCAAAATAGTAGATTCAAGAAAAGATTCTTTAATTCTAGTAAACTCTAAAGGCTTGCTCTTCTAGAAGAAAATCATTATGATTATATCTAAGGTTTTATTAAACTACCTCTAAATAATCTCTCGGTGAATGTAAAACTCCTGTCATTTCTGCAATATGTTTCTTATCCATATATAGAATTTTACTAATTTTACTTTTAGTCAGTACTTTTTCTTGTAAAACAGTTTATTTAAATAAAGTACAAGGAATATTGTGTGTTTCTGTTATGGTACCAGATTTTATTGTATCATGTATGAAGTTTAGTGCTTTAGTGCTTTTGCAATAAAAAATGCTTATTTTTTAGTAATTTGATGGGAGCTGTTTAATTAAGCAAAGTTTCTGAGCTGTTTATATAAAGAGTTCACCATGAAGAAGCTAAACTGGAAGGTGTCTAGGGGTGGGAAAATAGTTTTTGGGGGAGAGGAAAATTTGTGGTAGTTGGGAAGTTTTTTTTTCTTAGATCATTAACTGTTAAAGCTTTAGCAAGCATGGATATAATAGCTCTGCTGCCTGAAATGAGAATGCCTTTAAGAAATTTCCAGAACAACGTATGTTTTTTGGAACATTGATTTTGTCTTTTTCTGATAAACTAACTGATTTGGTTGTCTTTATTTGGAATATGCATTTTATTTTCACATGAATCAATAGGTAGCTTCAGAAGTCTTCCACTGATGCCACAGTTTGTTCCCTGTTGATTTATTAATTTGATTTGAGATGGAGTGTCCTGCTGTTCTTCTATTTATTTTATTTTGCTGTAAATATTTCAGGTGTGTGTATTTTTCTCAACCATATGTTTACTCTTTTGTGCCATTGGCTGTAGTCATTGCTGAAAAGGGTATTTGGACAAATTATATTACTTAGCTAACAAATGCAGTAAATAAAATGCAATGGCATTAGTTAAACACAGTTTCATATATAATTATTAGGCATGCAACCGAAGAGACCATTGAGGAGCCTAGCCTAGTTTCCCAATTACCCCAGAGCACTGTTTGGTTAAGTATCCTACTTAAAGAGGGACACAACAGAGCGATGGAGGCTGAGATATTCAAATCCTGTATTACAGGAGCAGCTCATTAGTAGGTCACATAATAAATCCTCTGTGTTCACTGCCAGTGAAGTAAGCAATTTCTTTTTAAATAATATTATTACCTAATAATAACATATCATGTTTATGTTTATGTGTGGATCAGGCAGTTTTACTCACAGCTGGTATTGTGCAGTCTCAAGGGCTATGCACTCATGACCATATGCCATCAGCTATGTTTTTTATACCCACATTCATAATATATTGCTGAATACAGGAGTATAATCCATCTTACCTCAATGGAGGAAAGAGGAATGCTGGTCCATATCTTGTTATGCATGCTAGAAACTCTATTCATATAACCCATTTCTTAAATAATGGTATAACGCAAACATCAATGACTTAGAAAACTGCAGTGCCATATGCAGGTTAATCAAGCTTTCACTTCAACTTAAGCACCAATGCACATCCCTCTAGAAAGCTAAACTGTTATTTATCATGCACTATCTACCCTTCAGTTTACCTCACTGAGTTTAAAATACTGAACAATGTTTTCTGTCCCTCCCTCAACAGTAAACTTTAACATAATATGTTTCTATACTCCTTATGACAGCAGGATGGTGGAACACATAGTCAGCATTGTCAAGCCAGTAGTCTCACCATAGGAGAATATTGCCAAGCCAGTGGTCTCACCATAGGAGAAATTTTTTTTTCAAAGATTATCCCTGGCAACGGCCACCACCTCTCCAAAGACCTCAGATGTTTAACTAATTACAAAAAGTTCACAAAAAAGTGCACAAACTTCTAGACACTGCATACAGATATACATGCTTAAAGATAAAAGCTAAGTGCATCTAGCTTTTGTGACTAAATCCTCACAATGTCACCTGCAGCCACATATCAAACTGTATGTCATTTAATATCCCCTTAACTGAAGCATGCTTCCCACACTAATATGTCTGTTCAAGATACTGTTTTATATACTTGCCTTATAATTCACTGATTTAGAATGTTTTCCCAAAAGATGTTTACTTGGTATGAGATATGATTCAATTGCATTGCAGCTCATGGTGTTATTACATGGTTATTGTGACATGAAGGATTGGTAGCCCCGGGGTGCAGAGGAATAAAGCACTTGCTGTGCCCCAGATGACCCATGTTTGTTTAGCATCATGGCACTGGTGGAACCTCAGTGGGAGGATGGAACTGAGAAGCCAATGTTGGCTCCTACATCCTGGGTTGAAGGAGGAAGTTCAGGCTCAATGCAATATGTTAGCTCCTCCAGCCTCTTCAACATGAGGTGAATTAAATTGCAGTAGTTCATGTGAATAAGCATTTTCAGAATTAACAAATCTGGGATGGAAGAAGAGGACATTATATCCCACAGGGTACAGATAGTGGGTAGATCTTGCCCAAGAGTTCCAGATACCTAGTCATCTGTGTTTGCCTCTCCATGTCTTTTCCATTATCTACACCCCTATTCTTCCTTGGAAAAAAGGTTTACTACTTGAAGTGGAGCTGGGCCCTCCAAAACCTGGAATAGTGGTTCCTGGATATTGAAAACGTTATTAAAATGCCTTTTTCTTTGTTTTAGGAAAGCAGCAGGAGAACAAATTAACACTTTGTATATGTGCTTTTCTTGTCTACATTTTTCATGGTATTATGTAATTTCTTGTAAGCAAACACTGACATCATTTATAGATTCATAGGTTCATACTAGGCTATCTGCCCGAGGGCATTTATAAGCCTAGCCATAGTTTTGTGGCTTACGCCACCCCTTAGTTTGGAGAAAGTATGCCCATTATTTAGCTGTGCCTCTGTCGAGCAGTGACACTGAGGTAACCCCTGGGGTGTATCTGCGATCTCCCATCCATTGGTCAAGATTCCTCTTGAACAAGACCAGCGAGGTGCTCTGCCTCACATAAACCGGGATTTTGTTCCACAGCATAGGGAGTCTTTGGGTGATGAATCTATCCCTCCAGCACGTTCTATTAATAACCGTGTCGAGGTTTAAGTCACCCGCCCTTGTGGCTCTGAGGGATCTAGATTTTTTGAGATGAAGCATATTCATCAATTCTGGGTTTGACATGGCCTTGTATGTCAGGCATAGGTCACCTCTGAGTAAGCGGTACGCAACTGAATATAACTGGAGTTCTTTCAGTCATGCAGCATAAGACAGATTTTTGAGACCCTTTATCCTTTTGGTGAGGAACTTTTGTGGCCTCTCCAGCTGCTGCAAGTGTCGGGTCAGATACATTCCGAATGGGGCATTGTACTCGATCATTGGTCTGATGAGTGATGAGTATAGGGAGACTATGACTTCCCTTGATCTAGATGTGAATCCCTTCATGATAAGGTGGGCAATGTAGAAGGTCTTCCTAACTACTTTAGCAATATGAGTGTCGAATGAAAGGCTACTGTCAACCTGGGTTCCCAGGTCCCTAATAACTTCTTCTGTGTTCAGGGATTGCCACCTATATGGTAGCTAGGGGTAACCTTATTTTTCCCGAAGGGTATGACTATGCATTTCTTGGCATTTAACTTGAGGCCATGGCTCTGGCACCAGTTATCCGTTTCTGTGAGACCCTTCTGAAGGATATCTGTGTCGGATGTGTTCTCAACTACGGTGCCCAGTTTGCAGTCATCTGCGAACTTTGTCAGCCATAACCCTCCTGTGTTTGCTTGTACTTCAGAAAAGTAGATGCCAAACAAGAGTGGGCCCAGGACTGAGCCCTGTGGGACACCACTTGTGACAGGCTTAGAGTCTGACATGGCGCCAGCAACTCTGACCCTGTGGGTTCTGTCACTCAGCCAGTTTGCAACCCATCTTGTAATGTATGGGTTTACATTTAAGTTGATGAGTTTTTCAATGATACCCGAGTGGGGTATTGTATCGATAGCCTTCGCCAGGTCTTGGTAGGCTGTATGGACTGCCTTTCCCTCATCAATGGCCTTGGTGACTGTTTCAAAAAAGTCAACCAAGTTTAAAAGGCATGATCTGCCTTTGACAAAGCCAAACTGGGTTGGATCCAAAGTCTGCAAATTCCCTATGTCTTTATTTATGAGATCCATTATGATCCTTTCCATGGCTTTGCAGATCAGGCTTGTCAAGCTAATGAGATGGTAATTTCCAGGGTCGGTGGAGGCACCGCCTTTGTGGAGTGGGACCACAGTCGCTGTGCGCCACTCCCTGGGTACGTATCCGGAGGTGAGACTAAGATTAAACAGCTGTCCTAACTGTGGGTTTAATTCCTCATTGAGTTCATGGAGCACACAGCCGGGGACACCATCAGGTGCCTTGGAGAGAGCAGTTCTCACCTGAGCGTTGGAGATGTTTGGGGGGCTACAATCATTTGGTATAGATATCTCTTCTTTAGGCGGGGAGGGTGGGGAGAAGTTTGCACTGAACCTGTCAGCCAGTATGTTGGCAATGTCTGTAGGATCAGTAATCTTCACATCATTTTGAACTAATTCTGAGCATATCTGAGAGTTTCCTCCTAGGTTTCTGACATAGCTAAAGAATGCTTTATGGTTGTCTTTAGAGTCCTTAGCTATTTTTTTCTCAAAATTAGCTTTGGATGATTTTATGAGAGCTCTTAGCTTTTTACTTATAGTGATCAGCGGTGTCTTACCTTTTAAGGATTTTGCTCTATCTTGTAGTAGCTTTCTCCTTTTATTGTAGAGTTTGTTTATGGCTGGGGTCCACCAGACTGGACGCTTGCCTTTGGTACAAAGAGTCTTTGTTTTGCTTGGGATAGCCTGATCCATGCAGCCCTGCAGGTGCTGGTAGAAGGCATTTGTAAGTGATTCAGCGGTTTGAGTAATGTTAACCGCCGGCTCAGGGGCCTTAAAGGAGACCACACTAGTCTTTAGAAGTGTGAAGTCGGCTTTCGAGAAGTTCTTTACTGTGGTCTTTTTCATTTCGGGTGGGGGCGGGATGAGGACCTCCAGCGAGATTAGTTTGTGATCAGATCTCACCAGTGAGGGGTATACTTCTGGCGTTGAACATTGTGCTCCCATGTTCATGATGATGAGATCAAGTATGTTCTCTCCTCTTGTGGGGATGGTGACTAGTTGTTCCATGGCATTTGAGTTTATGAATTCCAGGAACTTTTGGGCTAGAGTGTTTGGGCTTGAGTAGTGTTCCCAGTCTATATTAGGGTAGTTGAAGTCACCTAGTATGATGGTGTTCAGAGATCATTTATCCCCTCCAGTGTTTTCAGGAAGGCCATGTGAGGTTCCTGAGTTTGCGAGGGTGGCCTGTAACATGCTACAATTTGCATAGCAGTCTTGCCTATGGTTAATTGCACCTGGATGGTTTCCGATGCATCGTGCGATGCCACCAATCTTGAGGTGTGGGTGTCCTTGATGAATATGGATACCCCTCCTCCTTTCTTGGTATTGTCTGGGTTTTGTGGCCGGAACGCATGATATGAGGTAAAACCTGATAGTGCTGGGGTGCTCTCAGGAGCCTTGAACCAGGTTTCTGTCACAGCACAGACATCGATGTTCTCCATACTGAGAAGGGCCTCGAGTGCGTGCATCTTGAGGTTGAGACTTCTGGCATTGAGCAGCATTACCCTTAGTTTTTTTCTTTGTTTTGTTCTAGGGTGGTAGGTTTAGAATTTGAGCCTTGCCTAAAAAAGGCACTATGGAGGTGGCAAGAGCCTTTGCCAAAATCCGGAATCCCAGGGGTGACAAGTGCAAGCCGTCCCTTGCAAAGCAGCGTGGCTTGTCCAGCATGTCATCCCAGGCAGACAGACATTGGATCCCCTTTGAATGACACCAGAGTTTAAGCCAATTGTTAAAACTGATCATCTTATCTCTGTATTGTGGCATCATTCTTGGTGAAGGTAGGATACTGCTCAAGGTCAGGGTCATACCTGCCTGGGCTACATAATCAGAGAGCTCCTCTATGTCTCTTTTCATGTAGTCCAGGGAGGTACGTCTCAGGTCGTTTACACCAGCGTGGACAATGATTGAGTCATACTTGTACCTGCTGTTGAGAGACCTGAGTGCATGCGTTATGTGGCGGATTCTAGCACCCGACAGGCAGCTTACTGTGACCTTCTCCTTACTCAGTCTGGTGAGCGGGACGTCAGTGTGTCTGACTATGGAGTCACCAATGACTAGTGTGTCTGGCATAGTGTTTGGCCTTAAGGGCTGTGACTGCTTGACACTCTGACTGTGTGGTCTATGTGATGCAGGTGTTGTGTTCTGAGGTGGTAGTTGTTTGGGTGTCTGCTTTGGTGGCCTCTGCTGTTTTGGTAGATTTTTGATCAGAGCCTCGAGTATGTCTTTGTGTGTTTATGTATATGATTTGAGGTTGTGATGGTATTATGTGAGACTGGGTCTATAGTGTGTGTGGTTACCTTCTCCTCCTGTCTGGTCTTGCCAGTCCTATGTTGAGAGAGCTCAGCCTCCAGTTTGGCCGTATAGTTGCATCTCTCGCATGTATTTGTGTTTTGTGGGAGGAGGAGAGGGTTGTCTGTGTACATGAGGCAATTGTAACATTGCCTCAATAATCCCAGGTTCACCAGCTGAGCAGGAGAGGATATTAGCAACTGATCCCTCGACATGCTAGAAGGAATAGACGGAAAAACTTAAAAAAAAGGTTTTGGGAATGTGGGTGACCGAGAAATGGGGTTTGCTTTTTTGGGGTACTTTCTATAACAAGAGTGCTGTATCGAGGTGATAAGTACTGTAGGAGCAAGTGCTTAGCTATACGGATAGAGAATAGTCTACTTGGGAGTCAAGTAGAGATAATTTATAGTTGGAGGATACACTAAATAGAAAGTAGTACACTTTGAGGAAGGTAGTTTTAAGGGAAAATTTGAAGAGTGAACTTTAGGTAGCCCTAATAGTTTAAATCTGCTTAACCGGCGCTGCCCTAGTGTGCAACGGTAGCAGCTCAGCTAAAGCGCTAACGTGCTTTATAGCAGGGGGCTGGAAAAACAGGAAATGACCCAAAATGGCCAACAAATTACAAGTTGCTGCTTCTAACCACTCCTCTGAGGACAAACAAGCAGCTCAGTACTCCCCACTCCCACTGGTGAGTAAAGAAACTACCTCTGGCCACACAAGAAAATGGAGGAACACAGAAACCAAATACAAAGCCCAGGGATCAGCAAAATCTGATCACTGGAACAACTAGCAAGTAAAGTTTAGGAAAGGAGAAATATTTTTTTTTTTTTTTTTTTTTCAAACAGACAGGAAAAAATGCAGTAAATGCTTTTTTTTGACTAAATTGCTATCAAAGGCTGGTACACTTGAGTGTATTAGCCTGTTAGTTACTTTTAAGCAATACTTTAGCCCACAAGTGCAATCAACAATATAAGCTCACAAACACAGGAAAATAAGGCAATAAAACAGTAATAAAGGCACAAACAGTAGTCGAAAAGCTTAAAAGATCGAAAAATGCAAACAAAAAGTTTTAAAAATACTTATGATCAAGAAAGTTGCTTTTTCTGCTCTCTGCTGGCTTAGGAACTCTGCAGGGGACCACGAGGAGCTATGCCAAGTTCTCTAATGCCAGAAAAGCCCACCAAAGTGTGCTTTATAGCAGGGGGCTGGAAAAACAGGAAATGACCCAAAATGGCCAACAAATTACAAGTTGCTGCTTCTAACCACTCCTCTGAGGACAAACAAGCAGCTCAGTACTCCCCACTCCCACTGGTGAGTAAAGAAACTACCTCTGGCCACACAAGAAAATGGAGGAACACAGAAACCAAATACAAAGCCCAGGGATCAGCAAAATCTGATCACTGGAACAACTAGCAAGTAAAGTTTAGGAAAGGAGAAATTTTTTTGTTTTTTTTTTCAAACAGACAGGAAAAATGCAGTAAATGCTTTGTTTTTGACTAAATTGCTATCAAAGGCTGGTACACTTGAGTGTATTAGCCTGTTAGTTACTTTTAAGCAATACTTTAGCCCACAAGTGCAATCAACAATATAAGCTCACAAACACAGGAAAATAAGGCAATAAAACAGTAATAAAGGCACAAACAGTAGTCGAAAAGCTTAAAAGATCGAAAAATGCAAACAAAAAGTTTTAAAAATACTTATGATCAAGAAAGTTGCTTTTTCTGCTCTCTGCTGGCTTAGGAACTCTGCAGGGGACCACGAGGAGCTATGCCAAGTTATTTAAACATCAGTGCCAGTTTTGATCAAAGCTGGAGTGGCAAAATCAAGAAAGTTATACATCCAGAGTAGTATGTTTTAAAGACAAAACACAAACTGGGAAGCTGGTGGCCAAATAAGTGAAAGAGAAAGAGATTGAGGAAGTATTTCAGTTAATATGATTACATAACATGGGTGGTCAAATAGCAGGCCACAAATTATTTTTAAGCCAAAATTTTATCGAAATAAAGTGAGCACCAATTTGCACAATTACTTTCAAGGTTTCACCACATTGAAATTTACATTTTTTATTCTAGAAAACTGAAACCCAGTTAGCCTGCATGACACACAACCGTATTGCGCTGTAAACAGCTGATGTGTGTGTGTGTGTGTGTGTGTGTGTGTGTGTGTGTGTGTGTGTGTGTGTGTGTGTGTGTGTGTGTGTGTGTGTGTGTGTGTGTGTGTGTGTGTGTGTGTGTGTGTGTGTGTGTGTGTGTGTGTATACTTAAAAGGCTGCTAAGAGTTTCCTCTATAAAATATTATGATACTTAGTGGGTCCTACCTTGCAAACAAAATACAGTTAGGTAACAAAGAAATAAATGAAAAATGTAAAAAGAAAGCTGAAGTTCCTGCAGCAAGAGTTCATGAAAATTACGTTTCTTAACCATACTGATTTCTAATTATTTTCCTCATTTTTATCCCATTTGCTTCCTTTGGTCTTTACCAATGGCTATAGACCTTTCCAGCCTGCATTAATTCAGATCACATTTCTCAAAGCCAAGGTCTAAAGTATACTCAGACCAAATGTAATTTCTTCTGCCAAAGCACAACTGCTCATGTTAGCCAAATATGAGCTACAGTTTAGAAATGTTTTTTTCTCTCAATTCACTTATGAGAGGAAAAGGCAAATATTTGTGCAAAGAACTTTTATGTTGTGAGAGTAATAATGAACTCAGAGAATGATGTTATTAAATAGCAGCAGTACTGGGGGCCACAGATGCTCTGGTGGAAAGTATCTCCTATGCATAAAACGCTAATTTTGTACAATGATTCCCTTGCGTAAAACACTAATGTTAGACAAATATCTTTTTGGCTGTCAGGCATGATTCCTGAAAGCCAATGGTATTTTACTGTTACTAGGGTCAGAGGTATGATTACATATTTTCACTTTGGGGAAGGCAAACATTACTGATTTGTCATAAACTGAGAAAGATGGTGAGAAATTTTTGATATGTTGTAACAGTCAGACAGACACAATATGTTGAAATATATTCCTGAGTACTATAAAGGCATATATATTTAATTTGGAGTACAGACTAGCAGCTAATAGCTCCTCCCCTTAAACAAAAAGGTACCGTGGACATTTTTGCATCTCAAATCACTGTAATTAAAGTATAGTAGTTAGAAATATGAAAGCAGATTAAGCATTTATCTCTCCTTTGGATGAGCCATTAAACATGAGTTCCCATTTGCCTGAGTTGGTGGTAACTCTGGAGAACATAAAATATCCCATGGCACATAAAAAAATAGTAGAGTAAGTTCCCGGTGGCCTGGCCAAATTTCCCCTATTGCTATGACATCATATCAGTATTAGTATATCAGTATTGATATGACATGTGTAATATCCTGACTGAAAACATACTTTTGTGCAAAAGCACCTGGCATTAAGTATTTCTTCTTTAAATATTCACCTAGGCTTTCTCTCATCATGTCACAACCCCATACTTCATGGGATGTTACTACTGAAACAATGCAGATCATTTCCCTGCTATACACCCAGTGGTGTATGGCATTCTACCATATAGCATGCCTGTTGTAAAGCAATTTCTCTTTCTCATTATAAAGTGTGGCTCTGCCTCAGAATACAGTTTGATAAAAAAATTGTGGGAATTTCAACAATCAATATAATACTGATCACTCTTTTCAGTATCAAAGCTTGCATCTCTCTCTCTCTCTCTCTCTCTATATATATATATATATATATATAGATATATATCAATATATATCTATATCTATATATATCAATATATATATATATATATATATATATATATATATATATATATATATATATATATATATATATGGGTCTACTTTGACCCATCTAAATTACACTTCTTCCAACTTCATTTACCTGACTCCACTTCTCTGAAGCATCATTAAACTGAAAGCATGGACTGCTGAAATCCTTTCGCTGTGAAAGGAACTACTTGTCCACCATGTGAAAACATCTCAACGGACTAAAACTGAACCTACCCCATGTGGGGGGCTTCACCCCCCCACCCCTACTTAAATATACCAACTCTGAGATAACACTACACTGAAGAAAGGGCAAAGTTTACCATGGTGGCCAACTGGTTCCTTTCACAGAAAGAAAGTCCTAGAACAGAATTGTGCCAATTAATTGTTCAAAGAGGAGGTAAAGTGGTCTACTTGAAGAAATCTCTACAGTGTGGTATTGTCTGTAACCACTTGAAGAGGTCCCAGGGACCAAAGATGTTTCAGAGAATTGAATGCCTTGATCAGGCAAGCATCTCCTTGGTGTCCCACACCCCCTGTGCTTTTATCTCTCCTGAAACTCCTCCCCAAGCAAACTCTGAATCATCTGTGGTGACTGACTGCTTTAGAGCAGGGAGGGAGGAGAGGTCATCATTTGAGGATATCTGTTATCTCCATCAAGTGATTTCTCTTCTGACAAATCCCAGTACTGGGATCTGAAAAGATAAAGGGTGTTGATGCTGGGACAAAAGAGATTTCAAATACCACTGTATCTTTCTCATGCAGAGTCTTACCAGGGGGTATCATGAGAATCATAAATGCCTTGAGACCCAAACTCCTGAAGTATTCCCTGGCAGTGACAGAAACCTGAGGGGAAAACCTTAGAAATAGATCTAAATAAATATATATTTTTTCCTGTGGAAGGCAAGCTCTTTTTACTCAGGTGTCTAGTTGATATCTCAGGAGCACAATCTTGTGTGAGGGAGTCAAGAAAGACTTTTGAATGTTCTCTTGGAATCCCAGCTTGTGAAAGAGATCTCTCACCTAAGAGAGAGAATCCTGACATTTTGAAAAAAAGACTCTGCAAGCATAAATAAGTCATCTGGTTATGAAAAATATGGATTAGCTTGCAATGAGTTATAACTGAATCTAGACACTTTGTGAACACTCTTGGTGCAGTGGATAGTCCAAAGGGTAAGGCAGGAAACTTATAATGTGATTCAGACACACAGAACCTTAAGAAATGCCTGAAGTCTGGATGAGAAGGAATGTAATGATAAGCATCTTTCAAGTCTAGTGTTACAGGGATTTTGACAGAGGAAGAAGAGGTAGCAGGTTTTGAAGTTCCACCATTTTGATTTTGGGCACTATCACAAACATGTTTAGGAAAGAAGGATCCAGAACGCATATCCAAGCATTTTCTTTCTTTAGGGCTAGGAACATCCTTGAATAAAAACCCTTCCCCACCTGGGAAGGAGGAACAGGTTCTATCACTCCTTGGAACAGCATGTGATGTAAAATAAGTGGAAACAAAATAGTCTAATCTGCAGAATGAGGGACAGCCTATTGGAAAGGAAGAATTTCATCAAACTGCCATCTGCAACCCTGATGAATTATTTTCAGAAACCATTTGTCTGAAACAATGTACTGCCAAAGAGAAAAAAAGAGATTCAGACTTTCTGGAAGAGAAAGAGGGCCAGGGTGTGTGTGTGTGTGTGTGTGTGGGGGTCATAAGGTCTCTTGAACAGTCATTCAAACTTGTAGGCCACACCAAAAACAGCAACTTTTGATCAGCCAGTAAATTCGAACAATTTAATAAAAAACAGTTCACAAATCTAACTGAATACAGAAAATTCACACCTCCAGTGCCTTGGCTATACAAAGCCTTTTCAGAGTGTATTCTACAATACAAAAATCTACTCATTTTATAGCATAAATTCAACTTCTAACAATCAATTATTCAAATACCATAATTAAAATGTTAAAGTCACATTGCAAAAACATTTCCAATTTCCATTTTCAAAAGTCATTCAAACTTGTTGGAGTGTTCTTGGTTTTGGGCGGTCAGAGACTTCTTTTTGAAAGCTTCTTGCCACTTCTTTTTTAAAAGTCTGCTCATGTGAATTTTGTTGAGACTCTTTATTCTGATTTTTGCCAAAACTGGATAAGGAGAAAGAAAATCCCTTGGACAATTTGGAAAAGGAGAACTGAAGAATCTTAGAGATTTTCTGGTTCAGCTTGGCCCTTCCATCACACTTTTTGATCACCGCTGTAGCAGAGGAGCCAAACACTAAACCTCTATCCAAGGGAAAATCTAATTTTTAACATCATCTGGAAGGTTCTGAGAATGCAGCTAAGCAATCCTCCTTAAAACTATATAATTAGCTATAGCCCTGGAAGAAGTATCAACAGAGTTATATATACATTGCAAACAATGATTAGGAACCTGTGCAATAAAAGAATCTCAGTTATGTTGCTTCACAAGAAGAAACTGTAGATAAAACATTTCTCATACTTTCACAATATGCCAGAATAAACTTTAATGCATGTGCCTGACGATTTAAAATTCTGAAATTCAAAGTGGCAAAATACACTCCCTCCATACCTATCAATAATTTTCCCATCCTTATTGGAAAGAGTAGGAATGGAATTAACTAAGTGCTAAATGACAGAGGAGTCAACTAAGGCTAAAGCTACTGGGTCAGGTTTGGTAATAGTATATAACAATTTAAGAGACAGAGGAACTTTATATATCATATCTGCCTTTGTATGGAGAGTTGGCTAACTATTATGAAAACTGCAGGCAGAAAGTCACACATCCTCTAAAGTAAACAGGACAGGAGGAATGTGTGTAGGTTCTGGAGAATCCTTCTGTAACAAAGCATAGTATTTTTTGAGGGACTGAGAAAGCTCAGTGTTCTCCCACTGAAAACTCTAGAATATTCTTGCAATAGTCACAGAGAAAGAGAAACCCCCCACTGCATGAATGAGAACGTGAGCTCTCCTCTGAGTCAGAATCAGAAATCTGAGGACTAAACCTTGAATCTGTCCCTACATCCTCTTATTCAGATTCAGAATCTTAAATCTCTTCAGGAAAGGAAGCATCCCTGTTTCTTTTACCGGAAGCTACTTTACAATAAGGATCAAACCCTGAACCAGTCCCAGTAAACTACTATCCAAAGAAATTTGGAAAGGAGTAAATACATGCTCATTTTTCTGTTTATTTTTGACAGGAAAAATGGGGCCAATCATCTTATTAATGGTAGCCTCTGCTTCTCCAGGGATGAGCACAGCATTTTGACACAACAGAGAAACCTTCCCTGTTCCTCATCCCAGGACCAACAAGAGTGGTTCTCATTTGCCCATTGAGGGACCACAACAGCTGCAGAGGATGTGGCTAGCCCCCAGTCCATACCGGCTGTAGGTGCTATACCATAGGGATCTGGGGTAAAAGATGAGTGGTCTGAGGCACAACAAATGCCACATCAGAGTCACCCACCTGCAGTTTAGGCAAATTGCTAGGATGTTTATTTACTTTTTTCTTTTTGTGGCTGGAAGAAGGACTGACCATGGGAGTGACAATCTTCCATGGTCAAGCAGAAAATGGTGCCTCTGTATTGGGATAACAAGCAACAATGGCACTAAAATTACCACAGTACACAGTAAAAATGCTTTCAAACACTATGGCAGCCCCACAATGTTAAAATAAACACCATTTCTCCACAGAAAGCATTTTTTCAGTTAGATAACAGTAATTAAAGTGACAGAAATGAGTATTCTGTTTAAAAGTATATTACAATCTCAAGAAAATCCATTTAAACATAGCACTACTAGCTTTAAAATAACTTTGCTGAAGCGGAAAGTAATAAAACATCAGTAAAAATAAGAAAATGGAAGTTTTTTCCTCAAATGGAACTTATCTGCCCAGCTAAGGAAAGCACAAGCTGTCTTTTGATCCTTAAAAACCTCAGAGAAGTGTACTTTTTGACAGTAGTAAATCTCTGAAGGTCTTTGCATCCAAACTTGTCTTTTAGTGAGCTAGGTTTGAACTGCTTCACAGTTTGGGAGCATGAGATGTGCCCTGAAGCTTTGAAAGCTGGAAAGCTGTTATATCCTTGACAGGATATAATGCCCCTGGCTGTTACCTTGGCAGGATATAACCCATATAGCTAAGGTTACTGCAGTAGCGATCAATATGAAGAATGTATAGGTATTGTACCAGATTTTCATTAGTTAGAGCTCCTCGTAAGCTCCCTTTACTTGCTGTTATCTCTAGCAAACCAATACTTACATTTATTTGCTTCTTTAGAGTAGTAGGACTATACATAAGTGTAGGCAGTCTAAAGGTGACTGAGTTGACAGTGCATCATAGGTTCTTTTTGTTTTGTCATTTCAGTCTAAGATGTCTGTGCACTATGGCCTGTGAGCAAGAAAATAAAGATCCATTGCCTAAACTCTTAATTTCCAGAAAGGATATCAGACCAGTCCCCAGTTGGGTGCTGATATCATGCATGTTCTTTAACTTTCCTTCATGTACCAGTTCTATTCCTCTTTTCTGAACCCAGTGTTCTGTGGCTGTCCCTGAGAAAATTAAGTTGTGGTTGATATACAAATCTTGTATTACCCACAAGGGGCTAACCCAGACATGATTGTATAATATAAACCCTCTCTCCATAGCTTGACCTACACCTATTACATGTAACCAGAAGCTTGTCTGCTAAGCTTAACCCAAGCATCTTGATACTGAGATGGAGATGTGTAACTGAAGGCACCCCTTCTTTATATAAAGCGGTTGCTCTATTTGGATCCACTAGATGATAGTCCTCTTCCTGCCCAACATTCATTAGTCTGAGCATCACAGTGACTGCAAACGAATACTAAAACACCCCATTCATACTCCATCGCATTCCCTAAGACCCCAAAAAATAACCTGGGAAACCACAACACAAATGGTTGCCAACAGCATTTTGGCCACTGTCTGTAGCCACCACTTGCTAAGATAATAAGTAAGCATTGTAACAGGGTTTCTTAGCATGGCATGAACATTTATTTTCACAGAAGTAATTCTGCCGGTAAGGTACAGTCGATCATCTGTCTAATGTCAGTACATTCTCCTTTATATTGTGTAGACGTCTTTGTACATGAAAACATCAAAATATTTGATACCCTCAATTTCCCACTCCAGATCAAGCTGAGTAATGTTTCCCCTCAGTTAATTTATGAGGAAGATGCTAAATTATCATTATACACCTATGCTGATATCTGGAAGCGTTTGAGTAATAATGTATATCAGCTCATTCATTCTTGACATCTGTAAGACTAGAAATAACCCTAGTAAGGGGTTGTCTTCATAAGCCAAAATGTTTATAATACCTCTTTCATGAGCACCCATCACATGTAATACTTCAGATCTAATCTCTGTATCAAGGACACCAGTGTGAGACAGAAGAGGAAAGAAAAAAGGGAGAAGATCTGCCTATTTATAGGTTTCATCTTGAAATCCTGTAAGGAAACTCCTTTTGCTCTAACAGAGGTCATCCTGTTGGGGAGAGAGCTTTTGCTAAAACAGTATAATGCTTTGAGAAACACATTGCATCTTAACAGTAAAACAGGAATGGCCATCTTACACTGCTGAATGCTTTCCTTTTAGCATTGCTTCCAAAAAAGCATGCCTAACGGGGTGCACATAGTCGACTCAATCATGACACTTAATGACAATGCTTAAGTGGCCTGAACAGATGAAACTGGAGCAGTAGTGTGCTCTTTCACTAAATAGCTAGGATTTAAACAGTATATGTGGAAAACTGTTAGACACATTTTATTACCAGCTTGGGTTTGTTCCTGTGCAATGAAAGTAACAATCTGTTTTTGCAGGAGCACCATAATAAACTATGATGGAGCCTTTCAGGGAGCCCAAATTTTAATATATATATATATATATATATATATATATATATATATATATATATATATATATATATATATATATATATACATAAATATGTATGTATATTTTTATTTTCTAGTTAGAAAAAACATATACTGTTGCTGGAGAGAAAAACTCAGATGGAAAAACAAATAGTTGACTGGACTTTTCTTCAGAATAAAGAACAGAATTAGTCTCTATCACTGAAATTTCTTGTAGTGTCTTTCTTTTATATCATTAAGTATGCAGTAGACTGAGCAATGGGCTATGGCATCTGATTTGTCCAAACAATATAAACACCAAGTGTCCTCATCCTGGCCACAGTCATTCTTAGGAAAAAGTGGACTGGACATCATGAGAAATTATAGACCCATCAGCCTAAGTAGCCTGATCTGCAAATCCAGGGAATGGATTATCATGGACCTCATTAACAAGGGCATTGGCAACCTCCAAACACTTGATCCCACACAGTTTGGCTTCATCAAGGGGAGATCATGTCTACTAAATTTTGTTGACTTCTTTGAGACAGTCACCAAATGCCATGGATAAGGGGAAGATGGTGCACACCGCCTACCTTGACCTGGCCAAAGCCTTTGACACTATTCCCTACTCAGGCAAAATAGATAAACTCTCTCAACTAGGCATCAATCCATATGTTACCAGATGGGTAGCAAACTGACTCACTGATAGAACCCACATAGTCAAGACAGGGAAAGCCACCTCAAGCAATAGACCCGTAACAAGCAGCGTACCCCAGGGTTCGGTCTTGGGTCTCTGTTATTTGGGATATACCTTTCTGAGGTGCAAGCCAAAACCAGTGGGCTATGGCTTACCAAGTTTGCAGATGACTGCAAGATGGATGCTGTCATCATTTTCCCTAGTGATGTGGACATCCTTCAAGAGGGTCTCACTCAGATAAATGACTGGTGCCAGAAACATGCATCATCATCCCCTTTAGGGAGAGTAATGTCCCCACAAATTATCACATTAATAACAATGTCCTAAGCACTCAATCAATCGTAAGGGATTTGGGCACCCAGGTTGATAGCGGCCTGACTTTTGACCACCATGTTGCTTCCGTGGTATGGAAAACCTTCTACATAACCCACCTCATAAGTAAGGGTATCTCATCCAGGAACAAGGGAGTCATAACATTCCTGTATTCTTCCCTTATAAGGCCCATTATTGAGTACAATGCACCTTTCGGCATGTACCTCGCAAAGCACATGCAGCAACTGGAGAGACCACAGAGGTTCCTCACCAGGAGACTCCAGGGCCTCAAACATCTACCATACACATATAGGCTAAAAGCCCTATCCCTCTACTCAGTTTCATACAGACTCCTCAGAGATGACATCTGTCTGGCATACAAGGTGATCAACGACCCCGCCTTGATGAGACTGCTGCATATCTGCAAGTCAAGCTGCACTCGAGTAACTGGCATGTGCGGCCTCAACCTGGAATATGACATCAACATGATTTGTTGGCGGGACAGATTTGTGTCCCAGAGACTTCCTCATCTATGGAATAGACTCCCTCTCCACATCAAGTAGAGTACCTCTTTACCCTTTTTAAGTTCAACTTGGATAACTAGATGGGAAACAGAAAATATACCCCTGGGGTTCCACTCATGTCCCTGCTGGACAGGGGCATTGGGTGCTGATTTGTCTAAACATGGGCTAAACTCTTGGCTAGGCATGTAAGGGCCTGAGGACCAATAGCCTAGTAACCTCCTATGAACCTATGATTGGAAAAAGCCTTAGGCAAAGCATGTGGAAAGAAATAAAATATACATTCTAAAGGAAAATTAAAAGTTTTAAACAAACTAATGAAATGAAAGGAAGAAGGAAAGTGAGAAAAAAGTATTCGTATACTTAAAAATTCTGCACAAACACAAATAATGACATTTTCCATAAAGACAACCTGTGGTTATTTCCTCCATTCAGACTCTGAGCATAGCCTAGAGAAACTGTGTCAGACATAATGGGAACAGGAGAGTGTCTGGAGATTAAAAGCTGTTTTTTTCTGCTCAACATTTGTATCCATGTGGAAGCAATCCTATAGGTTAGTAAAGATGGAAATCTTATCAGATCATCAGTTATTTACAGAAATCTGGGAATTCATTATTTTTTTCATTTTATTTCTGGCTTCCTGTACAAAATCGAATACACTCCATGTATTCTTAATTATCAGGTGGAGCTCTACTGAGCAACTGAACTGGAATTCTAATGAGGTTGAGATTACCTTGCCAAAATAGTTCTTTAGTCTGCTAATTTTAGCTGTTGTAAACACAGGAAGGTCCTTTGCAATTTATATCTTTGTCTCATATATAAATTGCTGCTTCTGCCTCATCTCATCTCTGATAGTATTTCTTGTTTATTGAAGTAGTTCATTAACTTAACAATCACCAAGCAAGGAAGGCCATGTACTACTCATTTAGGTCTTAACAAATGCTATGACATTCAGTTATGTATGTAGACACTTGTTTAGAGGGGTTCCCACATCTGTGGCTTTCTCAGGAATGTAGTAAGGGACTTACCTTCCTTTACTTTAAACACAGTAAGATACATTGTATTCTTTGGAGTATTCTTCAAAGTCCACCATCCTTGCTATATTTTTCTGTCTTTTTGCCCTTTGTTGTTTCCTATTTCCATTGTTTCTAATATACTGTTTTATCACTCATTTCCTCTTTTACTACAGCATTTTTCTTGCCTAGAGCAACTTGCTGTTCAGTGTTGCCATGACATTTTTAAATCTTACCATTTCTTCCATAAACTTTCCCTGTCAAATTAGTTTTTGCTCCCCTATCTTCTCATAGCTGACCATCATGTGCTATCAGGTCCTCTCCTTGATAATTGGGTCTTCTGAAAGTGCCTTGGCCTCCTTTTGGCTTAGCCTAACCCATGTTCAGGACCAGTGAGGAGTCAGTGACACTGGTGCAGCATCACACTGCCCTAATCCCTGCCATTCTGTGGCAACCTTGCAAGCTCTGCAATTGCTGTATTTAGGAGGCGCATGCATATTTGCATGCATATAACCTCCTCACTAAGCAACATACTGCTTGTAGCATATAATTCACCAGCCACTTAATGCTTCCATGGATGTGCAGCTTTCGAGCAAAATATGGGTCTTGCCAAGCTCTTAACACTGATATTCCAGTCACACTAGGCAGTCCTTGACTCCCACCACCAGGCCAGTCACTCCCATCTTTTTCCTTCCTTTCCCCCCAGGACCCAAGCTGATATTTAAACATTTTGGGTAGCTGTAAAGGCTTTATCCTGCTGTGCCATAGGGGTGGGGATAGGGTAAACTATTGCTGTTAATAAAGAATCACCAGCTATCGGTACCTTTCCATGTTTGTTTCAGAATGCATTGCTGTAGGTGACACAGTCATTGCCTAACTGTTTGACTTGGTGGTTAAATTCTTATGTTTCCTTTCTGCAGGGAGATTTTATTTAGCAGCCCACTGTTTTCATTTTTACCAGGGTACATTCTTCCACATCTTCAATATTCACATAAGTTTATTTCGCAACCTTTATATTTTACACAAACAATTTTTTACTGAGTCTGTTAATAATAACTTCAAACCACAACTTTTGCCAAAACTATAGCGGGAGTGAATGTTTCACTAGTTTGATACCTTTGGAGCTGATGCCTCACGGGAATTAAATGGACTCTGCTGAATATCTCAACAACAGACTAAAGTCTTTCAGTGTTAAACTCTGTCAGGCACAGGAAAGATGGAAAAAGTTGCAAAAGCTGTAGGTTTGAGAAAGGCAGTCCAGTTCAACATGATTTTTTTTTTTTTTGCTGTGCCAGCAACATGAGAATCCTTTTATTTTAATAAATGAGGAACTTCTAGAGGAGAGAACGCAATATAAATACTGAACAGTTGGGGAAAAAACACATTTAGAAGCCTGTTGGAAGGCTAGTATAGTTCTTTGGTTGCAGCTGAGCTAGCTGTAAAGCATGTGTGAGAGTCATAACTTCTTCAAGATTACAGTCAATAATTGATTCTTCAAATGTGTTTGCAGCAAGCAAAGGGTAATTTATTTTTATTCCCTAGATGCAGTGGCTCTGAAACTGCTTATATTAATTACAAAGGGATTTAACATGATTTTAGCTCTAGTGGAAAAAATATTACAGTTTGACAAATGACAAAACAAATATTCACTCTTTTCACTTTTTCATATTCATATGTTAATTCTATGTTTATGCCTTTGACCAATTATGTTGGGATTACATTTAATTTAATACAATGGTAACTGTTGTATGTTGGTAATTGAAGGCTTTACTTGGGTCAGTCAGAATCTTTGAAGTGGGGAAAAGATATTAGTTTTGCAAGTTGGAGGGGGCTGAAAATATAACTGAAAAATCCTGATTTACATACCTCTCAATCTCCTAGTGCAAGGAATCTGTACAAAGCTAAAAATAATATGGGGACAAAAGCCCAAAAAATAAGGGTATATTTTAAATATTGCTCTTATAAACTTAAAAAGTTGCTAAAATTACACAATTTGTGTTATGTATTTTCTGGAAGATATTAAGTTTGAAATTCAGATGTATTCCATTATTTAGTGGCTTCAGTCATCAGTAATTTGCCAGACATCCACAAGTTTTATGAGGAACAGACCAAAAATATGAAGCAAACATCTGCACAATCTGCAAAAATCTGGACAGTTGAGAGGTATGACTGTGTTTGCTGCTGGGCCATCACTTCCCAAAAATGACAGGTGCAGTAGAATATTTTAAATTTAAATAAATAGCTGGGGAAGTTATCTGGTAGTCTACATTTATGACCAGGACAGAACTAATGGCAAGCTCCAGTTTGCAGTCATAGAATATGAATGTCTTACTGTTGTGCATTGGTGGTTCATTTCTGGTCCACAGTGCATGTGTGAGACAATGATTGCTCACGGCTAAATCTGAAAGAAAATCCAAGAAGTAGAAGCTCATAAACTAAAAGTGAAAGAAGTTATACATCTTTTCCACATTGGCATCTAAAAGTGACTGCTGTCCTCCATGGAGATAAAAAAAACTGAAACTCAGAAGTAAATGTTTTCAAATTATTTATTTATTTATTATTTATTTACTTATTTATTTGCATTTGTTGATGGAAAAATCTAATAAAGTATTGCTTTTCAGTGAAGGCCTGAAGGTTAAAGCTCCCCAAAAAAGAAAAAATATATACAAAGTATTACATACATGTTTACAGTAAGAAACAGTAAAGTAATATTTGCTTTTAGTGAATCATAAATTTATGAAATGCTATACAAAAATATTCATGGTAGTATTCTTTGTCATCTGCAGCCCCCTTTTCCTCACTTTTACATGGAGTCAATTTGTCATATCAACACCAAATCACCTAGGGCCATCAGTTACACCACTGAACTTCATGGTAGCAGTAAATAGTCACAGAAGGAAGCTGGTACTAAATAATCAGTGAAAAAATGTAGTTTTGTAACACTTTTATGAAGGACTAGATGGAAGAGATTAAAACAAGGAAGTTGAATAAGCATTTGAGAAATTATAAATAAAAATAATATTATTTATAGTAATATGAAAGTTTTATATAAAGACAGGAGGTAAGTAGAAATGCAGTCCTGCAATTTAGCCATGAAGGTATGACAAATATCAAAAATGACAAAATATCTGCTAATCAACTGTCTGAAGATGGCTTATCAAGTAGGTTCATAGGTGTGTACAAGGCTAATGGCTCTGGAGCCTTTACAAGCCTAATCCATAGGATTACCCTGGCATCGTGCCACCTGACCTTAGTTCCCAGTGCCTCTGTCAAGTAGAGCCACTGGAGTGATCCCCGGGGTGAATTTTCTATTTCCCATCCACTCATCAAGATTTCTCTTGAAGAGGGCCAGTGAGGCACTCCGCTTGACATCTATAGGAAGTCTATTCCATAGCATGGGCAGTCCTTCCAGCTTGTATTGTTGATTGTGGTAATGAGGTTGAGGTCTCTGAAGTGTGTAGTGTGGATGGATTGGGATTTCTTTAGATGTAGCATTTCTAACAGAGCTGGGTCAGACATGGCTTTGTAAGTCAAGCAGAGATCGCCTCTAAGTAGGCGATATGAGGCAGAGAATAGTTGGAGTTTTTTGTGTCTGTCCATATAGGACAAGCGTTTAAGGCCTAAGATCCTCTTTGTGAGGTACTTTTGTGGCCTTTCCAGTTGTTGCAGGTGTCTAGTGAGCGACATGCCAAATGGGGCATTGTACTTGATGACTGGCCTAATGAGAGAAGAGTAGAGGGAGGCAATGACCTCTTTCTTCCTGGATGCAAAATCCTTAGTAATGAGATGTGCCACACAGAAGGACTTTCTGATCACAG